>NC_056743.1:640749981-640787481 GCF_019279795.1 Protopterus annectens
AGTTCGAAATACTGAAATTCGAGATTTCAGTATATCAAATTTACAAAGTGGGCTCAAAGTATGTTCTAGTGCAGGGAGGTCTAATGTTAGATCATTGATAACAGGAGAGAAGAAGGGTGGGCCATGTACAGACGCTTGGGGCACGCCACTATTAAGCATGCTACTGTGAAAAATTTGAAAGGTCATATCTGCAATGTAGGTTTTAAAATAATTTGACAGTATTGTCACCAAAGTTCTGCCTTTTTAGTTTGTG
This sequence comes from Protopterus annectens, assembly GCF_019279795.1. NCBI lineage: Eukaryota > Metazoa > Chordata > Ceratodontiformes > Protopteridae > Protopterus > Protopterus annectens. Next base: position 640,750,235 of record NC_056743.1, read on the forward strand.
AAGTAAGAGTTCATGGTTTATATTCTCTAAGGCTCTGGTTGTAACAAAGGTTCTTACTGTAAGTAGTCCATCATTTATATTGCAGTATATATTACTTGTTACTGTAAGTAAAGCAGTGGTAGTGCTGAAGAAATTATGAAAGCCATGATGAAGATCAGATAAATGTCCAGAGCTGTTGATGTGTGCAAAACTTGATTATAATAGAAGTTTCTCAAAGATTTGAGCAACACGGCAAAACCTAGAAATGGGTCTGTAGTTTTTGTATTCCTTGGAAGAGACCATTTTTGGTAGAATGACTATAGAATTTTGAGGATATTCCTAGAGTAAGAGAGAGAGAGATTAAAGATATGGGTGAGGGGTTTGGCAATAAGTGGAGGGGAATGTCCATTTATCAATCTACTACTTAGTCAGAGGTGTTAACTGAAATGCATGGGACCATCACCAAAACCTTTAATTTCACTTATAAATTAAAAATTCTCAGTTATTTCTTCAGTTCTCACATGATGTTATCAGTACAGAACTGTGAGATCTTTGCAAACTGAATTAAATGTAAATTCACAAAAAGTGCAAAGAGGGAGAGAAAGGGATTTTGTTTTGCAATACTTCCCTCAATCTGCAATTATCAGATATCTGTAGATGAGTACCTATCAAAAGAATGAGTTATCTCAATATCAAATGTCAAAACAAGGAGACCAGAAAGTTGAACATTCAAAGTAATGAAGCCTCACAGCAGCGAAAGTCAGAATATTGAAAACGGCAGATGAAGTATTGTACGAGATGGCGGTACAGCTGGGTTTGGGGTCTTGCCCATTCCCAGTTGCAGTGAGATCTCAAATATGGTATATATAATTAGCAGGGGGTGGGGTTGCAGGAGGGCTTGCTGTCCTGCAAAAGCTTCTGTTTTTTTGTGAAGTGCAGTGTTAACCTGATGTTTGCATGTTTGGTGTTCTGACTTTTGTTGATGTTATGCTTTGTTACTTTGAACGTTCGGCATTCTGATCTCGTTGTTTTGACACTCAATGTTGTGGTAATTTGTTCTTTGGACAGGGATCCCTGTAGACAGTGTTCAAAACCCAACCAATTCAATCCCCATCAGTTGCTGCTATCCTGCAACAGCATCGGTATCACCCTATACAGTCTTTTAGTTTTCTAGAGATTTATCCTTTGACATTCCATCTTACTGTACTGACAATTATATAGAGTGAGTATCAGTAACTATTGTTCCATGGGATCTGAAGCCATGAAGCCTGCCTAAATTTCCACCTCAGAAAGGACATATAATTCTTAGATGCCTCTGCATTCTTTGACATTGCCTCTGGCATTTAGTACATGTGTCATTCCTTTAAGAAAATGCCTATGAATAGTTCCACACGTCATGAGGATAATCCTGAGAACGGAGCTACCTAATTCCTCATTAATAACTCTCCTTAAAATATGAAGTCTGCTTCCCCTTCCAGCTTTCTAAAATCTGATGCTGCTAACTCAAACCTACTTGTTGACAACACAGTTAAAATGATTGTGTTAGCACATAAGAAAGGGAGAAACAGAAAAAAAAGTTTATTAACTGGGTAACAGCATTCATCCACAAAGAAGAATTTCAGGCTCAGCCTAGGAGCACTCACTGGTTAACTCTCTCAGGAAAGGCTGACTTGTAGACAAAAGGCACTTTAGTTTTCGCACTTTCATTCCTTAGTTATAACATATTCTGATGATGTTTTATGATAACTAATGAACAAAAGTGCTAAAATTAAGGTGTTATTTGTCTACTAGTCAACTTTTATGTGCTTATTATTTTGAATTTATGTTGAAAGGAGTGATTTGTTCACTCAGGAAGGGACAACATTGCTTGAAATTTGAAGCAGTGGTTCTCATTACCAATATTCTGTGAATTAATAGTTTTGAGAACAGACTACTTACACAATATGACACACACAAAACCATAAGTGATATGATTATACTGTAGAATTCACATCCTACATGAAACAGAAGATGGATAATTTCAGAGGAGAAGCAGATCCCTACATTTGGGAGAGGAAAAGGGGAATGGAAGAAACATATAAACAAAAAGGAAGCTATGTGACACTGTGGATAAAAACAGGCTTCAAAGTTTGAATGGGGCTTATTTTGCAGATCCATTTCTCAAGGAAAGGAGGAAAAACAAGGGAGTTATACAATGAATCCTCAGTGTAAGGATTATTACTTGTCACAAAAGATAAATGCATAAGGCATTTCCTATTTTTATGGTTATAATTCATTTTGTAGTCATATAAATAAAAAGATAATCTTTGACAGCTACAGAGACTCAGCAGGTAATACTATGAATATTGATATTAAAAAGGTCAAAGCTGTGAGTTCTATCCCTATAATCCCATCACATATTTGGATTTGTGTTCCGTTATTGACATTATTGTACAACATGAGAAGGACACTACAAGTGCGGAGGACTGGCTCAACATATAGCATGTTAAGACCAGGGGCAACATGCATTCAGGCATTTTAAGCGGGTACAAAATCCTGTATCACCATAGGAGACTGGCTGTATGCTCTGCTGGCAAAGTAACAAAAATCAGAACTGAGAAGATACATTTTGTTGAGTTTTAACATAAGATAATTAGGATAACTTACACTGACCAGTTAAGGAATTATAATTCTTTTGTACTGCCAAATAATTAGGTGTCTGCTTATTTTATCATTATTAACTTACAATGGATAGCACAATGTAAACATGAAGACTTCATCCTGATGTCAGCATGGAGGGCATATTTCCCCCCAAAATGTTATGATAATCTAAAATGTAATGATGCTTTTTTGTGAGTTTTAACAAAGACTGGTAAGGAAACAATAGAGAACATGTCTAAAATTTAAACCCATAACGACACATTTCCTTTTTAAAACCTTTGTGAGAGTCTTGTAGTAGATGTTAGAACAAGTGGTCAACAAATGCAATATGGAAATAACCAGTGGGGACATTTGATCATATCAAGTTTTTGTTTTACTAAAATATTACATTTATTCAACAGTAATATGAGAACTATTACATAAACATTAAACCTGGGAAGTGGAGAGCAAATGAAACAGAGAAAAAGACTAACTGTCCAGACCTGTAGTCAGACAAGAGACAACCTAAAATGTAAATAAAAAAGAAATTCTTAACTTCTTACATTATACAAAGTCTTACACACTACATCCCTTTAATATATCTTTATTTATGCTTCCACCAAAATACATTAAAATAAGTTCCAAATTTCTCCTTTTCTACATACACAATATCTACTGAACTATACATCAGTTGCTACCTCTCAGTGTATTGTCTTCAAAAAGAAACGGAGAATAACTAGATGAGTTAATTTTATTTCAAACTCTTGGCAGTGCTTCCTGCTCCATAGCCTTAAAAATTTCAGCAGTCTGTAACAGCATTTTATCAGAATGATTGGCTTATCAATGTATCCAAGCCCAACAATTCTGCTACCAAATCACTACTCTCCCACCACCTCACTAAATCCTGGAACTTCATCCCACTAGCAATACAACACGAACGCTTCCTAAAATCAGTTAAAACTCAACTAAAGTCCTACCTACTCAGTTACCAGCTCTGTACATGTCACGTTCCTGGATAATCTCCAAACCCTTACTAACTGCCATCACTCTTTTATGTAACTGGCCGTAATACAGCCACTTCTTAACAACCTCTAAATGTCTATCGTCTACCCCTCTCTAATACTATCTCTGTCTACCTTTTACCTGGAACTCCTCAATACGCCTTCATAATTTGTAACCATCTTCATCGTATAATTACTTCCACTGTCTCCAACTCAGTAGCTATTACAGCGGATTCCATTTGAAAATAACTAAACTCCAGTACTAGTCTATGTATGTACATGATTAACTGTCATATCATTATTATTCTGTGTGTGTATATGTGCATTTATTCCACTTATTCTGTAAAATGGAACATTTCTTCCTGGGCCTCCACTGAAAAATAGGACATGTGCTCAGTCGGACTTTCCCAGTAAACCAAAGCAATAAATAAATAAATATCATGGAATCTGAATGGCATTGTAGGTATGGAGAAGATGCAAAGAGCACTGAACTATATTAAGTGTATGTTACAAACAGCAATGTTACAGGTGATACGCTTAGAAATGAGCATGTGAATTCAGCACAGGAATGATTTCAAAATGGTTAATTAGCAGATTATCAAGGACAAAGAAGGGGGTAATGATACTGATTGAAACAGAGGTTTAAGTAATAAGTGATAAAAGGAAGAGAAGAAAGACAACAATGTTAACTTTTGTGGTAATAAGGAGTTATTCACAGGAAGGAGGATTGCACTGGCATGCATTTGTATTATACCTAAAACTACTATTAAGGACCTTAAGAGAATTATGGGAGAGGTAACTAGTTTACAGCAAGAAATATTTTTCATGAGTGCAGACTAGAACCTGATATGTAATAGTGAAAATGTATTAGAAGAGAAACTATAATAAAAGAGGATATATTTCTAAAGAAATATATGAGAATAATTTGGAACAGAAGATGTAAAATTACTAGCAGAAACCACAACAGAATTTATATATTATTTCCCAAGGTACAATAACTGGGTTAGACTAGACAGAAATTATATTTCATAGAAGCAAAGATATTTCATCAAAAGTTTAAACACATCTCGTGACTATTTCAGTTTACGCTCCAACACAGACTAAGATAGAAATGCAGATACAGGGTAATCAAGTAAAAATGAGATTCTGATGCATTCTTATATACCTATCAATTGAAAAAGAGGATTTTAGTGAATAGGTAGTGGAAACAATTGAACAGTTGTTACGGAAAACATACATTTTTTAGAAAGGGATAGCTGAGGAGTGGGACAAAATGAAAAAAAGAAGTTATGTCTTACCACAATGTTCCATCTGTGTTGTTGCTCTCCTTTCATTTCTCACTGATGGGTTCGGTTCCAAGCCCTCAGAACTGAGTTGGCGTAATACTAAGCTTGCGCCAGCCAAAAACTCTTGAGCTAAGCTTTGACCCATAATGCCCTTCTCCCTGTTAACTCAGTTCGAGTTTGCCCATGTTATACTAGTAAAGCACAGTCAATTTCTGCGCAAATGCCTTAAGTCACTACTTGGACCCAAAGTATCCCCCAGAAGCCTTTGGCGGGGGAAGAAGGGAGGGAAGTGATAAATGAAAAAAGATCAATAACATAGATGGAACAATATGGTAAGACATAACTTCTTTATCTGATGTTGTTCATCTTCTTTCCATTCATCACTGATGGGACAGAATCCCCAGCTACCTCATGAAACTTGGGTGGCCCTTATGATAGAATGTTTCTGAGCACCATTGATCCGAAGGCAGCTCTTCCTCTGGACACCACATCTAATTTGTAATGATTGATAAAAGTGTGGGGCTTAGCCCAAATGGCTGCTGCACAGATATCATCCACAGAAGCTCTGGAGTGGAAGGCTACAGATGTTGCCATAGATCTAGTAGAATAGGCTTCAACATTCTGTGGCATAGGTTCTTTTGCAAGTGAATAAATGTAGAGTATTCAGTCCCTTAACCATTTTGACAAAGTGATCTTGGAGACAGAGTTTCCTATTCTAGGTCCAGAGAAGGAAATGAAAAGTTGGTCAGTTTTATGTATTGCTTTGGCCTGCCTAAATAAAATTTCAATTGTCTGCGCACATACCAGGAATATAGATAATATTCCCCTTTATTAGGAAAAATGTGGGAAAAATACTGGCAAACTGATGGACTGATTGAGGGAAAAGTCTAAAACAACTTTGGGGAGGAAAGATGGATTTGTTGGGAGTAATACTCTGTCCTTGTGGAAGACTAGATAGGGCCTTTTGGTGCATAATGCCTGAAGCTTAGAAATTTGTCTGGCTGACATGATGGCTACTAAGAAAAGGGATTTCCATGACAAGAATTAAAGGACACACTTCACTGCAGGCTCAAATGGAGGTTGAGTTAAAGACTGGGAAACTAACGTGAGGTTCCATGGCTCTATAGGTTGCCTGATTCGGGGCCTAATGTGAGAGATCCCTTTGAGAAATGTTCTGCGTAACCAAAGCGAGATGAGGGGAGAATCCTCCAACCCATTATGATAGTTTGAAATAGCCGCTAGATGTACTCGTATGGTGGAAGCTGCAGCTCCATTTGCGAAGAATTTAGATAGGTATTGTAAAATTGCTGTGACTGGAGCCATGTACGGATCTAGCATCTTTTTCTTTGACCAAAAACAGAACCTTTTCCATTTGTCTAGATATAACCTTCTGGTGGATGGTTTATGAGAGGCCAGAATGATGTCGCGAACAGGTGAGGTGAGGTCATCCTGCCTGGCGATCAACGGAAGTGGAGAAACCAAGCTGTCAGCTTGAGATTGGATAGGTTCGGGTGACTCAACCCTTGGGGGTGAGAAATTAGGTCTGAAAGAGGGTTCAGAACCCACGGTCAACATAACAGTTGAGACCAAAGGAAGAGGAACACACTTGTCAAGGCCAAAAAGGGGCTATGAGAATCACTTCCATTTCAACCAAATAGCTTTCTTTATGAATTGGGGAATAAGAGGAATGCGGGGAAAGGCATATAGTAGTCCCATGAGCCAATCATAAATCAGAGCGTCCCTCTGGGACTCCCCCTTTGGTGGGAATAGGGCAAAATAGCTGCTGTGTTTGTTGTTTGACAAGGAGACGAATAGGTCACAGCATGGCTGACCCCAATGGCTGAAAATTTCTGCCACTACTTCGGGATTGAGGGACCACTTGTGAGGCAGGAGAATACATCTGCTCAACTTGTCTGCAATCACGTTGGAAATCCCTGGGATATGCATTGTTATCAGAAAGCGATTGGAAGCTATCGCTTACTGCCAAATTCTCATGGGCTCTCAACACAGGGCATAGGACTTGATTCCTCCTTGTTTGTTCATATACCAGACTACTGACATGTTGTCTGAATTGCAATAATTCCAGAAGGAAGAATAGGTTGGAATGCTTGCAACACTAATAGCACTACTGTCAGCTTTAGAATGTTGATATGCAGGTCGACCTCCAACTTGGACCATGTGCCTTGGAGTGTCTTTCCCTGGAAATGGCCCCCCCCACCCTATCAGTGAAGCATCCATGGTCACAATGGCTTTGAGTTGAGGGTGCTGGAATGGATGGCTCCAAAGTTCTGTGTCTAGCCTCATCCACCAAAGAAAGTCCTATTTCCAAGACTTAATTATCTGGATTTGAAAACATAGAGGATGGTAATTCGGAAACCATTGAGAGAGTAGAAGCCATTGAAGTAATCTCATATGCAGCTTTGCAAGCGACACTATTGGTATGGCAGCTGCCATGGATCCCAAAACCTGAAGAACCTCTCTCGCTGAGACTTGGTTTTGACAGAGTATCACCCAGAGCTGGATCCTCAGTCTCTGGAGAGTTGTGAGCTGGGAGCGACACCAGACAAGAGCTGGTGCAAAAGACTGCTCCAATGAATTCTGTATTTTGGATTGGAGGAAGACTGAATTTCTCCCAGTTCACAGTTATCCCCAAAAGTTTCACCAGGAAAGAGTGTACTGCAGGGCTTTTACCAGAAGATGCTTGGTGGGGGTGGTAAGGAGCCAATAATCCAGATACAGAAACACTCAGAATGCTTGCAGTCTCAAGTGAGCTGTAACCACCGCCATGCACTTTGTGAACACTCTGGAGGCTATACAGAGTCCGAATGGTAGGACACAAAACTGGTATTTATTGACTGTTAGCTGGAAGTGAAGAAGACTCCTGGAGTGTTTGCCCATTTTGATGTGGTAAGACGCATCCCAGAGATCTATCGAGCACATCCAATCTCCCTCCATTAGAAAAGGAGAATGGACTGAGAAGTGACCATCTGGAATTTGGTTTGGCCGACAGACTTGCTCAAATTGCTGAGATCCAGAATGGTCCCCCATCTTTTTTGGCACCAAAAAAAAATCCGGATTTGCATTGGTTTGGTGGAACTAATTGGATGACTCTTTTTTGATACAGCCTGTTTATTTCTGCAGCTGCTTCTTCCCCTTGACTGGGTGGAATGTCGGGAAGTTTTGTTGGAAGTTTTGGATAACTGATAAGGGAGATGATGTAACCTCTGGTTATGATCTTCTGCACCCATCGATTGGTGGTTACTGAATGCCAGGCAGCTTGGTGCAGAGAGAAACGACCCCTGACTGCTTCCAGAGGAAGGCAATCGGGTCACTTTTCAGGAATGCTGATAGGGCTGCCCAGAGAAAGAATCCCTGGGTCCCTGGTTACATGGACCCCCTCTGCCTCAGTAGGGGCATCTTCCAGAATTGTTCCCCCCTCTGCCCCTGGGGGTATCATCACCATGTCTGGCAAGGAAAGGACCCTGAGATTTTTTGTGCCGCATTTTGCCACTCCTCAGGTTCCTGGAAAAGGAACATTGAGGATTGGAAAAACGTAGACCTACAGCAGACAGGGTCTTACCATCCTGCTCACACCTGGCCAGAGTGTCTTTCACCTTGGGGTCAAAAAGGGAAGATGCTTCGATGGGAGCATTCAGGAAGGAAGACTTGAAAGGGTCCGTGAGATCATAGAGGCACATCCAGGCATGGCGTCTCATAACTATGCCTGAACCTGCAGCTCTAGCCACCCCTTTGGTTGCGTGGGAGAGCAACATCATGGATGAATTGGAGATCAATTCCAGGGCTGCCAGCTGTGAGGCAACTTTATCCCTTACCTCGTCAGACACCTGTCCTGCAAGAGATCCAGAGAGATCGGAAATCAAGTTTCTTTGGAGCCTTGTAAAATGTGCCAAATAATTCAGGGACCGTATGGCAAAGGCTCGCTTCCCTAATCTGTCCAGGGCCTGGGACTCTCTGTTGGGCAGGTGAACAGTATAGCTCTCTTCGGCAAGATCTTTTTTCATGGCCATCACCACCACTATAGTATCGACTGGCAAACCTCTGGACCAATGTGGGTTTTCCTTGAGGGGAGAAAGTATCTTGTCAGGTCTCTGAGGGATCAACTCAACAGAATCAGGGTTCTTCCAAGCACGCTGCACCACAAGTTGTACTAGCTCATCTGCAGGCGGGGTCACCGAAGAGATCGATGGCCGGGCAAGGAAAGCCTGCAGAAACACAGACTCCTTGGAAGAAGGATTAGTGGGCTTCCAGTCACCACTCTGTTTCAACATTTAAAGGATATCTCCAAAGGAAACATCCTCAGGGGTGACCGTGGGGACCCTTCACCATCACTGAAATCCATGGTCTCTGTTAAAGACTCTTCAGGAGAGTCCATGTTCTTCCTCTCGCACAATCTCTTCCATGGGGGCTCCACAGTGGGGGCTTCTGAGGAGGACTCAGAAGAGGGGGCACCCTGCAATGGAGGGTCCTGCAGCTTTCCTGCCCGGTGCCTTGGGGAGGTGGCTTGTGGCAACTGAAGCTCAGGGGCAAAAGTCTGGGGTTCTGACATTGGCAGAATGCTTCCAGAAGCAAGTGCCCTCTCCATAGCTCGGAAAGTAGGATCACCCGAAGAGGAATGGGAGCCCAGAACTGAGAAGGCCAACCTCGGAACCGGGGTCACACCCCGCTCTGTCGCACCCACTCCCAAGCATGGAGCCTCAAGCAGGATCGGTGAAGACAGGACTCTCGGCACCGTAAATGGAACCATAGAAACACTTGGGACCATGTCACGAATCGAGGAGCCTGCAGCCCAATCACGGGGTTGAGGAAGGTCCATTTCAGTGGGAAACAAAGGCCAAAGGGACAGTCCTGGAGCCCCAGTGAAGTCCACTACAGGCACCGAGATGGGGGAGTTCCAAAAAGGACATTTGAGCAGAAGGCTTTGGAACCGGTAAGGTCAAAGGAGGAGAGTAGGATGGAGTCCGTGGAGAAGTCAACCCAAGTCCAGCAGGAGGATGGGTCCTAGAAGGAGTGGGTAACCCCCTAACTGTCAAAAGCTGGTCCACAAGATGCACCACATCAAGTTCTGAAAGGCTCCTGGTGGGTCTAATGGATATTCCCAATAGGGAGTCAGGTTGTTCTAAGAAAGGACTGTACACCTGTCTGAGAAATGGGTCTGTAGAGGGGGAGTATCGGGTCCGTGGTGTGGAATCTACCAGCACCGATGTCTCAAGTTTGGAGACCAGAATCAGTGGGGTCAAATCAGTATTTGTTGGGACCGTAAAAGGGCTCGGTGCTGACGGGGCACTTGGAGCCGATGTAGAAGGTTCAGTTGTAATTGCAGAGATACACATTGAAGGCGTGCACTGTGCTAAAGTGACACTCAGTGTCGACATCGTAGTAGTCATTGTAAGGTCGATATTCGGTGCTGGAGACAGTATCGAAGCCAAAGCTGGCACCGATATAGGAACAGCCAAAGCTGGAGCAGATGAGGTTGGTGCCGATGAGGCACACTTATGCTCCGAAGATAACTTAGGCACTTTAGGCTTTACAGATTTACCCTGGTCACCCAATGGTGAAGAGGGGACATAGTGGGACCTTTTCTTATGTTTGACTAGGGGGGGATGAGACCTCTGTCGTAGAAAGGGCCTCTGAAATTGGTGACTTAAGTAGGCCCTTCAGAATCAACCTATTCTTGCACTCATTCAAGGTGCGCTGACTGAAACTTTGACAAATCATAAAGGGGGGTTGCACCGAAAGGTCGGGGACGCCTAAACAATAAATGCAGTCATCATGGGAGTCACTATTAGGAAGTTTACACTTATATGAAGCACAATGCTTAAAACCCAATGTGCCCTTTTTATCAGACATCATGAAATTTACACACCACAATCTAAGTAGAACACTATAGAAAAACTCCAAACTCCAATATCTCTAAGTCTAAACTATCTAAAAGTACTCCGAGCCTATGAAATATGTCAAAAACACATAACCAGTTAGTTAAAAGGGGGGGAGAAGAAATACCAATGATGGTATTCAAGAAATACCACAAGGGTAGGGAGAAAGCCATACCACCAATGGTACTTAAAAGTTTACCAAAAGGGTAGAAACAGGAGTTGAAAGGTCTAAGTATAGCTATAAGATAATAGAAATACCAATACAAACCACAAATGTAAAGGAAAAATACAAAATATTCTGAGAGATATCAAAAAGTTTTCACTTAGCTGAGAGCTCGGCTGAAAACGTGGCTTTACAGCTATGTGGCAAACGAGATCTGAAGTAACAGGGAGAACAGCATTATACATAGAAGCTTAGCTCGAGAGTATTTGGCTGGTGTAAGCTTGGTATTAGGCTGACTCAGTTCCGAGGGCTCTGAACCAAACTCTTCAGTGATGAATGGAAAGAAGATTAACAACATCAGATTAGAATTTATAAATATGGCAGCAAAGAGACAAAAACAGGTATGGGAAAGAAGTATAAGGCATTATTTAGAGGGATTATCAAAGGTTAAAGTATTACAAATAAAGAAGAATCATAATGAACAAGAAGAGGAAAAACTGTTGAGTGGTAAGGGGAAAATACAGGGGTATTTAGATAATATGCATGAATTTAAAAGAGATCGCTTTTAAGCAAGTATTTTTTCATAACCACAGAGCATAAAAACTATTAGCACAACAAATTAGGCAATTTAGAAAGGGGTGTGTCCAAACTTAGGGAGGGTAATAATAGAAAAATAATCATAGATCCTATAGATAGATATACTAATGCTATTTTGGAAATGTAATGACATTTTGTATATTGCAGAGGAATGGGGGGAAACAAGAAATGATTCAGATGAAAATATTTATGGAAGGCTCAAGAATTAATAGCAAAGATGGGAGAGGATCAGATAAAAATGGTGGTGTACAATCAATCAACAGGGAAGTCTCCAGGATAAGATGGTATTCTTGTGGAAGTTTGGAAGTTATGCAAGAGAAAGTGATAACGATTTAGAAGGATTTGTTTAACAATATTTTAAAAGGAGGGTTAGGTTTCAAGATCTTGGAAGAAAGCTTTGGTGGTTGTACTTACTCTTCAAAGAGGGCAAAGACTCTTTACATCCAATTTCATATACAGTAAGTTTCAATTCTGAATCATGATTATAAAGAGTTTATGTTTATACTAGCCGAGAAAATGGCTAAAGTGTTGCAAAAACTGGCAGATGTGGATCACTGTGATTATCTGGAGGGGAGGCAGACATCTGACAACACTGGCAAAATGATAATGATTAAATGGGAAGCAGAGTGCAATAAGACCCCACTACTGTTGGTGTATCTTGATGCAGAAATGCATTTGATAGTGTTAGCTGGGATTTTATGAGTTAGGTAAGGACAGCATTTGTGTTTCCTGATAGAATAATAAGATTAATTAAGAAGATACATGAAATGTCAGAGGCAAAAATCACGATGGGATGGTTCCTTTTTTACAAGCTGTGTTTGAACAGAGGAAAGAGGCAAGGGTGTCCTCTTTCTCTTGCATTTTTATCACGTTATAGAAAGATGAAAATAGCGAACGCTATTTCATCGGCCCCAAAACATCTCAACATGAAAATATCGAACATTCAGAACAGCAAATTTTTTTTCCCATGGAAAAAATTTGCTGCTGCAAAGCACAACATACAACACAAGCACATCAAACAAACAGCAACCACACACATACACTTAAATTCCTACATCTAACACTACGCTAAACTAAACATAAACTACTATCTACCCACTTACCTTAACCCAAACCCTAACCCTAAGGTCCATCACTATCGCACACTCACCTAACCTGCGCCCTAACTCACCTAATCCGCCCCTAACCCTAAAGTCTGTCACTATCGCACACATGCCTAACCCACCCCTAACCCTAACATACAAACAATCGCACACTTACCTGAACCCAACCTGTAACTTTCCACCACATCGCTAAGAATAGCGAAGCCACAGAAACAGCCAACCAAATTCTTTCCCGAGGAAAGAATTTGCTCTTCTATAGCTTCACTATTCTTAGCATTCGCTGAATAGTGTTTGATATCAGAACATTCAAAGTTTTACTACTTCGATGTTCTGATATAGACCCTTTCTCTTTAGCTGCATTATATTTAGTTCCATTGCCAAAGAAATAATGGACTTGCAAATGTAAAGGCATAACTGGTATGGTATTAAAAAAAAGCCTTATTTGCAAGATGATATTATTTGTATTTTTTAAAAATCAAGAAAAGGATATCTCTGTGTTGTGGGACATTTTGAGACAGTTTCAAGTTTTCTAATGATATAAAATAAATGAAGATAAAACAAAGGCTATAGAATAAAATAAGTTCCCACACGTGAATGGGTACAGCAATGCCCATATTTATGGGGACATGGTAAGTTGAAGTACTTAGGTGTTTGGATTAAAGAAGAATTCTATTGTGTTAGCAAAGGGTATGTGAGAAGAGACTAAACAAAATATAATACAAAAAAAGAGAAGTTGAAAGCTCTTGATAATGGGTATGGATAATAAGGTAGAAGAACTGAATATGTTTCTACTTTATTTAATACTGTATACAGGTCAGGCATATTTTATAAAAAAAATGAAGACATTTATTTGTGAGGCAAAGGGGGCTAGAGTTAAGTGGGATAAGTTACTTCTCAGAAAACAAGCTGGTTTAGGATTACAAGATTTAAAGGTATACTTTAGAGCTATGCAGTTAAGCTCCATATACACAACACAAGCAGAAGACTACATATCAAAGTGTTAAGAAATAATGTTCGGTTTCAAAGATGGCCGCCATTCTGTAGACACTGCATATCTACAGCTCTTCAGATACTCAGAATAAAAATTAACCCTGAGGATATACTGCAAGGTTTTTTTTACACTAATTGTTGGCTAAAATTAATCTACTACAACTAAATATCGTTTGAGAGGTGAAGGAACCAGAGAAAAATAAACAAATTAACAGGATTGGATCTGATTGCCTGACTGACTCTGAACAGAGTAGTAAACAAAGGAACTGTCTGAGTAGTAACCTTGGATATTTATCATTCAGCTATACTAAAGAGTTGCTTTGCTTCATAATGTCAAAAGAAGATAAAATTATGGAAACAACAACAACAAAAACTAAATTATCAGAACTTCAGTCACCAGAAAAAGATTTAACAACAAAAAGGCAGAAGATTACAAAACAACAGGAACTTTCAAAAGCTGGAATGAAAAATAAACCGGATCAAATGGCTAATATGGAAGATATTAAAACTCCTTTGTTACCTATACAAGAAGCTTTAAAAGAATTATCAAACCAGGTGCATTCTTTTGGTGCCACATGCACTCAAATTCTCGAAAGAATAGATAAATCAGAAGCCAGAATATCTGAAAATGAGGACAGAATAACATTGCTTGCAAAAAAAACAGACATTCATGATCTGGATATTCAGTCCATGCAAAATAAAATCCTGGATTTGGAGGCACGATCCAGAAGGAACAATATAATTATTAGAGGAATTCCAGAATCTATCCAATACAATGATTTAATTTCTACCATCACACAAATACTTGAAATGTTGTTTAATGACTCGGACATAGCTAAACAAATAGTCATAGAAAGAGCCCATAGAGCTCTCAGAGAAGCACAAGCCTCAAACATACCCAGACCAGTATATGTCAAAATACTCAACTACCAGGACGTAAACAAAATAATTTTAACTGTTAAAAAAAATGGAGGTTATATTATGTGGCAGAATAATAAAGTTTCTATGGCTCAGGATTTACCATTGCAAATAAGGCAAGCTAGACAAACATTGTCTCCATACTGTAAGTTTCTCATTGAAAAGAAAATTAAATTTCAAATGAAATATCCTAACATATTGATTTTTACAGTTGAGGGTTCCAAATACTCTATTTCTACAAAAAAAAAGAAGAAGCAAAAGTTACCTTTTTGAAGATTTTTAAGTCCCTTCCAGCATCGGAAGCTTGATCTGGCCATCCAGTCTGTTTGCAGCAACGTGTATCCTGGGATTCCTTGCTTACTATATTTCGAGGCTTCAAAATCCTTTGTTTCTTCTTTTTTCTTCTCCAGGCCCCTTGGTAAATGTTTAACTAGTTTATTTTTTCAGCTCCAGTTCGTCCACGAAGATTTTCCGAACTTTTATGGCTTTTACGAACTGAGTCCCTTCGCGAAGTAAGGAAGTCCTTTAGGTGCTGCTGGGGGTCCGCTTTCGAGGTGGCGCATCCGGAAGTCCATCCGCTTAATGGTTCCCCCGTTGCGAGCTCGAAAACAGGATTACAAGCTCAGGAAGCAGGAAGATCTCTGTTGAGGAAGTGGAAGCTATTTGGACTGTTAAACGAGCATTCGTGGACATTTAAAGTATGTAATATGTTTTACTGATTTAAAGGGAACTGTGGATTCATTCAGGTATGATTATAATTGAATTAACAATGTACTGCTTCAAAATTTGTCATTTAACTGCTTGATTAGAAGTATTATAACTTTATTATAGTTATTCTTTTTCCTTAGGTATGTTATACTGAATATTGTTGTGTTAATAACCTGGTAGTATATTTTTAGTATTCTTTTTTCTGTATTACTGATGTGTTTTAATACTGCAAATCTTTAGATAATAAGGGGATTTAGTGTTGAGATAAATACTGGATAAAGAGACCATGAAACAGTATATTGTGCGCTTTCCAGGAATGTGAAGCTTAGCTTGTTTATGTACTGGCATGTGGTTCTGACTGTTCTGAGAACTGTATTACTTAGTTAGCATTTTACAAATTTTGACTATATTATCCAGTGAAGTGAAGTTAGAGTCCTATTTTATTCACCTTATTTGCTACATGATAATTCTAGATAATTTAAGCTACATAAAGAAAGTCAGATTTAACATTATATTTGAATGTTAAACATTCGTTTTCTCCGTAGTACTTTTTTTTCTCTTTTAATTAACAATACATATGGTGAATTACCTTTACTTTAATAATGTTATTGTTTAATAGGTGTACTGCCACATACTTGACTATTTTAGATTTAAATATGGGTGTTAGGTAACTTAATGAGATACAACTACTTAGTATAAGTAACAATATATGAGAACTATTAGTGAGGTAGGATAGTAAATGTAAGTGCAATGAAGACTGTTTACTTGATAGGCTTAACTATATAATGTGTACAAGAGCTGTGGATATTCATCAGTGTTTATTTGGGAATGTTAGGATTAGGCTTTGTAGATTTAGATGTAGCTTTTATAGGTTTCTTGCATGTTTTTGATGTTATATTTTGTAAGATAAAGAATAGATGTTTAGTGAACTTATTTAACTATAAAAGTTTTAACAGTGTAAAAAACCTATATACGTCCTGGTCCAGGGGAATAGTGGATAGGCACTGGTTAGGGATGGGATGTCAAGATTGCTTCTAGACAACATATATTGTGCTAGTATACTCAAATTTAATACTGTTTCTCAATTTTAAAATATCTTTAAACGAATTAAAGATCTTAGTATGTGGATAATAGACTCATGGAATACTAAAGGGCTCCAGAACATGAAAAAAAGGAAATTATTTTTTCATTTATTTTTCCAGTCAAAGGCTTATTTTATCTTATTACAAGAAACCCACTTGACCAATGACCAATGGGCTGTCCTTAAAAGTAAGAAATGGATTAGAGAGGTGGTAGCTTCAGAGGGAACAACTAATAGTGCAGGAGTGGCTATTATCATTAAAAATCAGTATCAAGAGGAAATTCTAGACTTTAAAATAGACAAAGAGGGAAGATGGTGTTATGTGATTCTTTCATCTACACTTTATGATAAACCTGTGGCACTTATTAATATATATGCCCCATGTACCAATCAACAACTTTTTATAGCATCACTTTATTTTATCCTGACTCAATTCAATAACTGTTATATAATAATAGGAGGTGATTGGAATACATATCAAGATCCCAAATTAGATAAATCAAGTTCACACAGGTCTTTTAATAATCAAGCAGTGATAGCATCTCTCTCTCCGTCTCTCTCTCTCTCTCTCTCTCTCTCTCTCTTCAAAAGCTATTATTCACTCAGCTGATGATATTTAATAATGCTTACTACACTTGCCTCAGCTTACATAAATTTAACTCGAAAAATTCACCTTAATGTCCATATTGTATTGATCAAACCGCTGACCTTTTACACATGTTCTGGAGCTGTAAATGTATATTCAAACTTTGAAATTCTCTAAAAATTCAATTACAAAAAATGGGTTATCAACAGTCCACACTTTCTTGGGAGTTTATGATTCTTCATATTCCTCTGAATGACTTGAATAGATCCCAAGTGATCATACTCATAAATATTTTCTTTTTAATGAAGCTTTATATAGCTACAAATTGGCTGAATCCATCTTTGACTTCATGGGAAAACTTTAAAAGTGTAGCGATAAAACATATTTTCGCACATAAATTACTAATGAAAGATCATAAGAAATATATAAATAATATAAAAATATGGGAGCAAATCTTTAACATTGTGTTAGCTTAATGTTCTATTCCACTTTTCCCCGGGAAGTACATATTTAATATGGAGATTAGTATAGATAAACCTTATAGTAATATTAGATCTTTTCTCCTTTTTTTTCTTCTCTCTTTTTTCTTTTTTTTTAATACCTTTTTAGAATTTTATCTTAATGTATAATGATCTTATGTAACTGTTGGAAGCATTCATGTATATAATGTGCATATGGTGTAGTGTTGTATTAACAATTGGAAAAGAATAAAGATTTATTATTGAAAAAAAAAAAAGAAATGATGTTCACAAAGGTGTGGAGGGGGGTCACAAATTAAGGAGTGACTAGGATTTTGGATACAGGCTTTTATGGTGAACACTAACAACCATACTGAATATTATATTTACAAATCTGTGGAAAATATTTTGAGAACTAAGCCAACACAGAAATGGAGAAAGGAGATTTTACCAGTAGGGATAACTGCAGGTGTGTGCATAAAAACAGCCAAGAGTGAGATGGAATTTATTGCATTAAATTAACAAAGGAACCTAGGTACTGGGAGCAAATAACTAGGAAGGGAAAAGTCATAGAGTAGGATAAGAAGTTTGGATTGCACATTGGAGAATGCCACCCTTCCCCTCCCTTGATAACAGAGTATAGGCAAAGAAAAGGGATAGAGGATTGTTAAATTGTAAGACCAGCTCTTGCTGAGTTTATAGTTGAATCTAGAATAGAAGCTACTGTTAAAAAAGAGATAATTAAAGGCACCAGGGCTGGATGTTCTATTTCTGGAATTTTACAAGTTCTTACCTGATCTTCTTCTTTTGGCTTTTCCCGGTTAGGGTTCACCACAGCAGATCACCTATCCGCTCATGACTGGCAGTGGAGATTTACGGAGTCGAGTTGCCAGCCTGGCGCCCAACCTTCCACAGAAGGCACACACACACACATGTATTCATTCCTAGGGCCAATTTAGAATGTCCAATCCACCTAAATCATGTCTTTGGGATGTGGGAGAAAACCAGAGGAAACCCACATGACCACAGGGAGGATATGCAGACTCCGCACAGAAGGCACCCCAGCCGTGGATCAAACTGAAAAGCCTTTTGCTGTGAGGCAGCAACGGTAACCACTGCACCACCGTGGCCATCAAGTTCTTACCTGATAACATCTTGAACATCTTACTCAATGCATTCCAGTAAGTTAACACTACAGCAAACACCCCTCCCTAATGGAAATATTCTCTCATTTCTCCCATCTTAAAACAAAATAAACATCCCAACCTTTGCACATTATACAGGCCAATCTATTTACTTAACATTAACTGCAAGATATTCAAGTCTATCTTAGGAGACAGATTAAATAATATTCTTTCAGTATTCATTCATGAAGACCAAACCAGGTTTATCCAAAACAGAAGGGTACAAGACAATGTAATTAGATTACTATCTTTAATAGACTTAGCAAACAAGAAAAAAAATGAGCTTTCTATTTTAAGCCTTGATATAGATAAAGCTTTCAACTCCCTAAGTTGGCCATATCTGTTTAAAGCTCTGCAAAAATACAATTTCTTTCCATAGGTTCATAGGTAGGTACTAGGCTATCTGCCTGAAGGCATTTATAAGCCTAGCCAGAATGTATTGGCTTTTGCCGCCCCCTTAGATTAGTTCCCTGTGCCTCTGTCCAGCAGAGCCACTGAAGTGATCCCCGGGGTAAACTTTCTGTTTTCCATCCACTCGTCAAGGTTTCTCTTGAAGAGTGCTAGCGAGGTGCTCTGCCTAATGTAGACTGGAATCTTGTTCCAGAGCATGGGAAGTCTCTGGGACAGGAATATATCCTTCCAGCACATCCTATTTATTGTTGTGGTGAGGATTAGATCCCTAGAGCATGTGGCTCGAGGGGATAAGGTTTTCTTTAGGTGGAGCATGTCCATCAATTCTGGGTTGGACATGGCCTTGTATGTCAGGCAGAGATCACCTCTGAGCAGGTGGTATGCAACCGAGTACAGCTGGAGTTTCTTCAGTCGAGCTAGATAGGGCATCTGTTTGAGGCCAGTGATCCTCTTGGTGAGGTACTTCTGTGGTCTTTCCAGCTGTTGCAGGTGTCTTGTAAGGTACATCCCAAATGGGGCGTTGTACTCTATGATGGGTCTGATGAGTGATGAGTAGAGGGGCACAATGACCTCTTTTGATCTGGATGCAAACCCTTTTGTGATTAGGTGGGCCACATCAGAGGATTTTCTAATCACTTTGCCAATGTGATTATCAAAGGAGAGATTACTATCTACTTGGGTCCCCAGATCTCTTATTACATTTTCTGTATTTAGGGGACTACCACCTATGTGGTAGTTTGTGGGTACTTTGTTATTTCCAAAAGGAATAACTATGCACTTTTTGGCATTTAGCTTGAGGCCATGATTTTGACAGCAGGTTTCAGTCTCAGTGAGACCCTTTTGGAGGATGTCTGTGTCAGCTGGTGAGTCAGTTATAGCCCCTAGTTTGCAGTCGTCTGCAAACTTGGTCAGCCATAGTCCTCCTGTGCTTGCCTGTACCTCTGAGAAGTATATGGTGAACAGGAGGGGTCCTAGGACTGAGCGCTGGGGAACACCGCTTGTAACCGGTTTAGAGTCAGACCTAGCTCTTGCAACTCTCACCATGTGGGTTCTGTCCATGAGCCAACTGGCAACCCATCTTGTGACACAGGGGTTTATGTTCAGGGTGGTGAGCTTGTCTATAATACCAGAATGGGGAATGGTGTCGAAGGCCTTTGCAAGGTCTAGGTAGGCTGTGTGTACCACCTTTCCCTCATTTATAGCCTTGGTAACTGTCTAAAAGAAGTTCACCAGGTTTAGGAGGCATTATCTGCCCTTAAAGCCAAACTGGGTAGGGTCCAGTGTTTGGAGGTTCCCAATGTCTCTGTTAATGAGTTCCATGATGATGCGCTCCATAGCCTTGCAGACCAAGCTAGTCAGGCTTATAGGGTGATAGTTCCCCGGGTCTGTTGTGGCTCCACCTTTGTGGAGTGGAATAACCGTTGCTGTGCACCACTCTATGGGTACGTAGCCTGTGGAGAGACTGAGTTTGAACAGTGTGTTTAGGTGAGGAGTTAGTTCGTCTTTGAGCTCATGTAGGCCTCAGCCTGGGACACCGTCCGGTCCCATTGATGCTGTTTTTGGCTTTGGAGAGGGCTATTTTAACCTGAGTGTCTGTGATTTCAGGGGCTCTACATTCTTCTGATATGGTTATGGGTCCTTTTGTGGGTGAGAGGGGGGTGAAGTTTGCACTGAACCTGTCTAAAAGGATATTGGCAATCTAAAAGGATGTTGGCAATATCGGTTGGTTCAGTGTATTTTGTGCCATTCTTCACTAACTCCGAGCAGATCTGAGCACTGCCACTTAGATTCTTGACATAGCTAAAGAATGCCTTGTGGTTATCTTTGGAGTCCTTGGCAAATTTTCTTTCAAAGCTCGCCTTGGACGATTTTATGAGGGATCGTAGTTTCTTGCTGATACTGATCAGGGATGTCTTCCCTTCTTGAGATGTTACTCTTTTCTGTACTAGTTTCCTCCTTCTATTGTATAGCTTGTTTATGGCAGGGGTCCACCAGACTGGTTTCCTTTTCTTGGAGGAGTGAGTCTTGGTTTTTCTTGGGATAGCATGATCCATGCATTCTTGTAGGTGCCTGTAGAATGCATTAGTAAAGGATTTTGCAGCTTGGACAGCGTTATTCTTTAGCATGGGAGCTTTGAAACTTTCCACCTCCATCTTAAGTAATGTGAAGTTTGCTTCTGAAAAGTTTTTCATGGTGGTTTCCTTGTCCAGGGTTGGGGGCGGAATGTGGATATCCAAAGTGATTTGTTTATGGTCAGATCTAACCAGCGAGGGGTTGACCTTTGGTGTGGAACACCGGTCGACCATGTTGGTGATGACCAGGTCCAATATGTTGTCACCTCTGGTGGGAGTGTTGACCACTTGTTCCAGGGCGTTTGAGTTTATAAATTCTAGGAAATGTTGGGCAAGGGAGTTAGTACTTGAGTACTTCTCCCAGTTAATGTTTGGGCAGTTGAAATCACCCATTATTAGGGTGTTTGGTAGGACCTTTATCTTACCCAGTGTTTCCAGAAATGCAGAAGGGGGGTCCTGGGACATGGTGGGTGATCTGTAGCAAGCTAAAATTTGAATTGCAGTTTTGCCCATTGTTAGTTGCACGTGGATAATCTCTGAAGCATCGTGCTGTGCAACTAACCTGGAGGTGTGGGTATCCTTGATGAATATGGATACTCCCCCGCCTTTTGTATTTCGGTCTGGGTTCTGTGGCCGAAATGTGTGGTATGAGTTGTAGCCTGGTAGTGCTGGGGTACTCTCTGGAGCCTTAAACCAGGTTTTTGTTACTGCACATATATCAATTTTCTCCATACTGAGGAGTGCCTCGAGTATGTGCATTTTGAGGTTTAGACTTCTGGCATTGAGTAGCATTACCCTCAGATTTTTGTTACTTGTGCTAGTTATGGCTGTGGGTTTGTCTTTTGAGCCTTGCCTAAAAAAGGCACTATGAGGGTGGCAAGAGCCTTGGCCAGTATTCGAAAGCCTAAGGGTGACAGGTGCAAGCCATCTCTAGCGAAGCAGCGTGGCTTGTTGAGCATGTCATCCCAGGCAGACAGACACTGGATCCCCTTTGAATGACACCAGAAACTTAGCCAATTGTTTAAATTGATAATTTTTTCTTTATACCGTGGTAACATTCTTGGTGAGGGCAGGATGCTACTCAGGGTCAGGTTCATACCGGCCTGAGCTACGTGATCAAAGAGCTCTTCCATGTCTCTTTTCATGTAGTCCAGGGAGGTACGGCTCAGGTCATTCACACTAACATGGACAATGACAGAGTCATATTTGTACTTGTTCTGGAGTGCCCTAAGTGCTTGTGTTATGTGGCGGATATTGATTTTTATTTAAACTCCGCATTTATTAACATAGTGTCAGTTTGGAATACTACTACTTATACATCATATTGGAAATCAATACATGAAACCTTACTTCTTAATAGTAATAGGACATTGCTTAAATCATATACTCATATACATACAAAAATCTTTATATGGATTTTAAAAATATGCATTCAAAGTGAAAGGTCAAAACTTGTTCTCTCACCTCTTATAAAACAAATATTGCTGCTGTTTAAAAAACTTATGTCTAATCAATTAATTAGGAATTTATTGATAATTATGATTCCTACTGCTTACACAAATGAATGTTTGAAATCTTTTTATACTTAGAAAATGTTAGAATTTAAGAAAAGTGATCTATTATACTGGAATCAATTTCTCTTGACTAATAAAATAAGTTCTGCAGACTATTTGATCAGCAGATATAGTTTGCAAAATTGCAATTGGCTGGACATCCAAACTTGTAAGGATTTTATGCATACTAAGCTCATTTCCTCATTAGAGGCATACAGTAAGAGTAGCTTTAAAATCTTGGATTTTATCTCAACAATTATTAATAGCTCACCCAGGAATACTTCATACATATCTCTTATTTATAAAATTCTCAGAAATGAGTTTAGCAAAACAGATATTTCTTTTTGGAATTATTCAAGTGAAGTTAATAGACAAGTATTCTCAGACAAAGATAAAAAACTTTGTTTACAGTCAGTGAAGGAATCCACATCTTTCCTGTTCTGGCATGTATACACATGGAAATTTTTGCATAGATGTTTTTTCACTCCACATAGACTAGCAGTAATGTACAAGAAAGATGAAATGAAATGCTGGAGATGTGGACACCCCGATGCTGAGTGGATACATATTGTCGTTAATTGCAAAATAATTTCCCCATTTTGCTTAGACTTTAAATATCTTTGTAAAGCTCTGTGGAATGACAACAGTACAATTTCTGACTCCCTTATCCTTTTCAATGTTCGTGTTCCTAAAATCATTCCTAAAACACAAAACGTTTTACTAAGGTCTATGCTCTCTATAGCAAGGAAAATTGTTACTAAAAATTGGAAATCCCAGTCTACTCCTGCCTTTAAAGTTGAGTTTATTCATCATGTGAAATACATTTATAAGAATGAGATTGCTACTATAAAAGCAAGGACTAATAACACAACCCATCATTTAATTACTTGGACAAAATTGTCTAATCTGTTAAAGAGATATTAAGTTTTCTCCTATGTATATTGCTTTTTTAGTTGCTATGGACATTGTATATAGTTTATTTGTTTTTTCTTGTTACTATACTGTTATGTTATTGTGTTATAAAATGAATAAAAACATTTTGGAAAGAAAAAAGAGATAATTAGCAGGACATACAAAATAATGCAAGATAACTATAACAATTGATCAGAAGAGGTTAGAAAACACTATAGATATACTAATGCTATTTTGGAAATTTTATGAAAATTTGTATATTGCAGAGGAATGGAAGGGCCATGTCAGACTCAAAGCCTGTCACAAGTGGGGTCCCACAGGGCTCAGTCCTGGGCCCACTCTTGTTTGGCATCTACTTTTCCGAAGTACAAGCAAACACAGGAGGGTTATGGCTGACAAAGTTTGCAGATGACTGCAAACTGGGAGCCATAGTAGAAAACACATCGGACACAGATATCCTTCAGAAGGGTCTCACAGAAACGGATAACTGGTGCCAGAGCCATGGCCTAAAGTTAAATGCCAAAAAATGCATAGTCATACCCTTCAAACAAGGTTACCCCTAGCTACCAAATAGGTGGCAATCCACTGAGCACAGAAGAAGTTATCAGGGACTTGGGGACCCAGGTTGATTGTAGTCTGTCATTCGACACCCATGTAGCTAAAGTAGTTAGGAAGACCTTCTACATTGCCCACCTTATCATGAAGGGATTCTCATCTAGATCAAGGGAGGTCATGGTCTCCCTTTACTCATCACTCATCAGACCAATGATTGAGTACAATGCCCAATTCGGAATGTATCTGACCCGACACTTGCAGCAGCTGGAGAGACCACAAAAGTTCCTCACCAAAAGGATAAAGGGTCTCAAAATCTGTCCTATGCTGCCCGACTGAAAGAACTCCAGCTCTATTCAGTCGCCACCGCTGCTCAGAGGTGACCTTTGCCTAACATACAAGGCCATGTCAAACCCAGATTTGATGAATATGCTTCACCTCAAAAATCTAGATCCACCAGAGCCACAAGAGACTTAAAAGATTCATCACCCAAAGACTCCCTATGCTGTGGAACAAAATCCCGGTATATGTGAGGCAGAGCACCTCGCTGGCCTTGTTCAAGAGAAATCTTGACCAATGGATGGGAGATCGCAAATATACCCCAGGGATTACCTCAGTGTCACTGCTCGACAGAGGCACAGCAAAATAATGGGTATAGTTCCCCATACTTAAGGGGTGGCGTAAGCCACAAAACGATGGGCTAGGCTTGTAAATGCCCTCGGGCAGATAGCCTAGTATGAACCTATGAACCTATGAATATACAAATAAACAATGGAAGAATATTCATATAGTTCCCAAGTATGGAACAACATTAAGAAGGTTTAGGATTTTTGCGTGGAATTATTTGTATACATATTTTTATACCTCAAGTAGACTTCAGATAATTTTTCCACAGGAAGACAGCAATTGCTGTAGCTGTGATGGGAGACAAAGGGATATTTGGGAACATTTTTTAGGGTGCTGCAACAAGTTTATAAATTTTA
Source organism: Protopterus annectens (assembly GCF_019279795.1). NCBI lineage: Eukaryota > Metazoa > Chordata > Ceratodontiformes > Protopteridae > Protopterus > Protopterus annectens. The sequence continues at coordinate 640,775,285 of NC_056743.1, forward strand.
GATATTCCCTATAGGGTACTTAATCAGAAATGATAGGAAAGAAAATTACTGTAATTAAGAAAATGTTTCTTTTGAGATGGGATATAAACACTGAATTGCCTAGATATAGTAAAACTCTACTATGTTTAATACTATTGGCTACCACAAGGCAATTATTTGAAAATAGAGATCAAGAACTAATCAACTGTAACAGAATTGTTGAATGTTGTAAAGGAGATAAAAGTTTTGTTGATAGGATCTTTAGAAAAGAGAAGGAGCAAACTACAAAGAAATAAATGGAATCTCTGGGAACAATAAAGAATACAGAATAATGCTCAGTACTGATACATGTACAGTAAAAAATATGATATTATATTTTTCATGCATTATTTTACATGCTCCTCTAATTATCCTTTAACCATAGCTTATATTCTGAATGCCACTATAAACTTAATGAGAGCTGGTCTTTCATTTAACAGTCTCCTACCACTTTTTCTTTGCGTGTGTTCTATCAATCCCTAGTAGGGAAGGCATTCTCCAACCACAGTCCAAATGCCTGCTTGGCCTCATCTCAATCTATGATTTTTCCCTCCAAAATTATTTACTCTCTATACACTGGTTCAGTTTCTAATTTTCACCAATAAATTCCAGTTACCTCTTACCTATTTTCCTTGCCCCTACTTGCATTCATCCCTACTGATAAAATTTACTTTTCAGTGGCTTTTTTCTTAAAATACTTTTTGCTATTTTGTAACTGTAGTAATCTGTACATTTTAGTTCTCCTTAAGGGTCTCCATTCAAATTCCTAGTCTCTCCTTATTTTAAGAACTACCTCCGTTTCATCATTTATTTCCACCTTGATTTGTAGCCTTCTACTTGTGTTATGTATGTAACACAAATTTGTGTTGCACTTAGTGACCTGTGTAATAATAATGCTTTGTACTTTTTTGCTCTGTTCCATTTGCTTGCAATGTTAAGTTTGTTCTGGGACCTTAGTCTTGTTTATTAACAGTTGTGGGAAGATTGTTATTCTGTGTTACTCTGCACTTCTATTTCCACAAGCAGAATTACTTGTAAAAGCCATCCATTTGTATTTTAAACCCTGTTGGCCATAGTCTTGTACTTTAATTCACAGTGCTGGCAGAACTGTGTAATCCTGTGAAACTCTGAGCGTTAGTCATTTATTATTGCATTTTTTCAATAAACACTGTCAATGTCAATGGTAAATGTCTGCATAGTCTGGTGCCGTAAACTGTAGTAGAAGGTCAATAGTGAGAGAACTGACTCTGCTCTAGTTTGTGCTTCATTGCTTTTATAGTCTGCTCATCTTTTACTGCTTAAAGTTGCAGGCTTTGTCTTCTCCTACCCCCCCCCCCCACTAACACATTAAACTAAAGTATCTGAAAGAGCTCCAATAATGCCTTTATTAGATTGGATGGCTCTCTAGCTAGCTCCTATTTCCAGCACAGAACTACCCCCACCCGGTGTCTTTTATCCAAGACTTGGAGGGGTGTGGAACTGTGACTAACTAGTTCTTCAAAAAAAAAAAAAAGAAAAAAAAAAAGGAAAGGAGTGAATTCAATTATTTTAATTATTTCAATTCTGCTTAAATATTTGAGTTGCACTTAGTGACCTGTGTGGTTATAATTCTTTGCACTTTTCTGCTCTGCTCAATCTGTTTACATTTTTAAGCTTGTTCTGGGACCTTAGTCTTGTTTATTAATAGTTGTGGGAAGATTGTTCTTTGTTTTTCCACACTCCTATTTATACAAGTAGAATTACTTGTAAGAGATATCTGTTTGTATTTTAAACCCTGCTGGCCAATAGTCTTGCAGTTTGATTCTCAGTGGTGGCATTCTGTGTCTGCCCCATCCTCCACTAACACATTAGGCTAAAGTTTCTGAAAGAGTTCCAATATTGCCATTATTTGACTGGATGCCTCTCTAGCTATCCTGGTTGTTTTTTCCCAATCCTCCCACCTTTATTACTGGTTTTGTTTTATATTAAGGCCGTATCTCAGCAGTCTATCTCTTATGATAATCTGATATCCAAAGTCCCTTCCTTCCGCCTTTCATTGCTGTAGACTGTTGTATAAGCTGCTTATGTACTCTCCCACCTGCAGGTTTCCCTAGATCCATGATAATGACTGCCCACCCAGCAAACCAGTATTGTTCTTCAGTTAACTTCCATTACTACATATTGTCTCCAGCTCAGCAAAGCTTGGAGTCTTAGCCTTCAAGTAGTGTTTTACTTGTATCCAGTGTCATCCAGGCAAAGTTAAGTTCCTTTGATTGCTAAATCGCACTTAGGTTATTTTGAGTGAGTACTATTGCTCCTGCTTTTGAGTGTGCATTTCACAATTTTTTTTTATTAAAAAAATTGCTCCTCCTCACACTGTTATTGCTGTAAGGCTGTCTTTAAATTGCATTCAGCAGGGGATTTCCAGCTAGTTGTTTAAGTGGTTTGTGGTAGCACTGCATGTGTAGGGCTCTTTTACTGTGTTTCTTACATTAGTAGGATTGGGTTTAATTCATCTTGTAGCAGGAGGTGTTTGCCTAGTCTGAGTTAGGAAACACAAAAATGGACTCATGGTGTATTAATTTTATTGTCCAGAGGGTTCATTAATTAGTTTTCTGATTTTTTTTCTGTGCTGCTAGAAATTTTGCATGTTTGCATGGGTTAGCAGTGACCTGTACAGCAGAAACACTTAGAAAGAATGGTTCATAAAACTGTACCCCCGTAAAGCAGCAATATAGTACAAATAACTTGTGCACCAACAAGCTTAGAGTAGCTAGTTGGGAGTCAAGTGGCAACCCCACCAGATTTCGTTGAATTCAATATTCAACGAAATCTGGAGTACTGTTTAGCAATAATCTGCTCTGATAAAGCACCCAAAATAGCCTTCTAACCCCAATACATTACCCTCTTGTAGCTCACATATCAAAGGGCTGGACAATATAGATATACAATTTCCTAATTTCTCTGTAGCCACCTTGGTGGATATCGGCATCTTGAAACAATGTAACAGTTGTCTCACGTTTACAGACAACCATTTAATCCTTAAAGAAACAGACATAATATGCAAGAGGTGTACTTATACAATGACACTGGAAGCTAAATTCTTGCATACTAGCATGCATCAGGTTGTTGAAACAATGCACACAACACCCACCTCACATAGTACACAACACACACATTGACTAATGTATACAGAAGCAGTTAAAAGTAATCTTCCTAAACAACATAAAATTGCCTAGGTCACCCATTGTCAAAGCTACGCCTCACCAAATCCAAAGGCACTCAAAACAAAACAACATTTAACACCACACATACTGTAATTCTCAGCAGAGCCCAAAACACTAAGCCCCTAAGGCAAATAAACACACTTCCCAGGACTCTCAGCATAAGGCACTCCATTATACGATATACTGATACCCCTCTATGTGGAGCAAGAATCCACCAAATCATGCAGCACTCAAGTCATTACTCCACAGGTACCAGTATGATTTTATCACAGTCCATGCAGGTGCAAATGATCTGAAATGTACTTCTCTGGACTATATGAAGAGAGACATTATGGAGCTTTTAGACTGTGGCTCAGGCTGGTATGAGTCTAACACTGAGCAACATATTACCATCACCAAGGATGATACCACAATACGAGCAAAAATGACTGATTTCGACAATTAGCTGTCTTACTGATGTCATTCTAAGGGAATCCAACATATGTAAGCTTGGGAGGACATAGTTAACAGACCATGTTGCTTTGCCAAGACTTTGAAATGCAGGCTAAAACTTTATCTGCCCCCATAGTGCCTTTTTTAGGTAATGCCAAACTGACAAATCTGCTGACATAGCAAAATCAACTCAAATGAACCTCAAGGTGTTACTGCTCAATGCCAATAGCCAAAACAAACAAATAAATACACTCCCTTCAAGCCCTACTCACATTCTAGAATACAGACATCTGTGCTGTTACTAAGACATGGTTTACAGTAGCAGAGAGTACACTGACAGTGCAAGGTTTCAGTGCCGTCCACTCTTTTAGATTAGTAGCTGCAGAAAAAAGGTCTAAAGGAGGAGGTGTCTCAATATACATCAATAACAAGCAAACCTTAGGGTGGTCAAACAGGATGAAGTGCTGGAGTTCCTCCATGTTTCAATCACCATAGACAAAATCCTGCCAGCTACAGGTCATCCTTCATGCCCCAAGAAGCTCAGAATGCATAGTGGAACCTACAGGGGACACTTATCAAGCCTAATACCCTACTCATGGGTAACTTTAATTACCCTTGATAGTCTGTGAATCCTACACAGCCTCAAATCTACAGGTACAGAGATTCCTGTACTTCGTAAATATAAACACCCTTTTCTAAACAGTGAATACACTCACCAGAGGCTCCAATGTTCACTGGATCTCATGCTTATAAATATAGGAGCACGTTGCACCCTTCCAATGCCTCATTCTCCCTGGTAAGGTCTGATCATAAAGCTGTCTCCTTCAAAATCAAAATCCACTCTGTAATTCAGTTAAAACCAGTAACAGTTAGGAACTATTCCAAGGCAAACAAAGTACCATTCATTAAGTGATAGATTGTCAAAATACAATGCCCCTACAAACACAGAGAATAAAGCCGCCTATGATGAATTGCTCTCAGAAACTCTGTACAACCATGTCAGTGGCTACATAGAGGCTGTTGTACTTACCAAATGTAAGCCCAGGACTAGCCCTGATAACAAACCACCCTGGTGACATCCCAAATTAAACAGGATATACAATAAAAGGAAAAAATATGGCACAAATCAGGAGGGGTAATTCCCATGAAAATAGAAAGTCTCTCACCAAAGTAAATAGGCAACTAAGAGGGCTAATTACATCAAGCAAAGCCAATTTTGAGGTTAAGATAGCCTCCTAGGTGAGAGATAGTCAACTATGGGGCCTTCTATAGCTATGTCAGAAACCTCTAGGGCAGCATACAGCAATGTGATAAACTGGTGGTTAATGGTGCCACATTCACTGAGTCTGGCAATATAGGAATCTGGGATCATAGGAGATTACTAGACTAATGGTCCTGGGACCCTTACAAGCCTAACCAAGAGTTTATCCCTAAAAAAGAAACCTCAATTAGCACCTGACACCCCTTTCAGTAAGGGACACAGGTGGAACCCCTGGGACAAATATGTGGTTTCCTATCCACTCATCATGGTTGCACTTGAAGAGGGTCAGTGACATACTTTGTTTGACATGTATGGGGAGTCGAATCTAGAGATTGGGCAGCCTCTAGTAAACAAACCTGTCTTTCCAGAAGCTTTTGTTAATGTCGCATATTAGATTTAGGCCTTTCAATTGGGTAATGTGCAAGGAGTTAGACTTACAGAAACCTGTTAGCAGACAAATTCAGTTCCAACTTTATCCCCTCTCACACCCAACCATCCCCTCAAAAGTACCTTCAAACATAATCCAGCTATAATAAAGGAATATGTACAGGATGCACTCACTACAGCCAAGAACACAGCCTCAGTGAGCCCCCATAACATCCCAGGATGTCTCCTGAACTGTCTAGAATATGACTTATCAGGACCCCTGGAGTCATTATTTAACTATAATCTTTGTGCCACATGAATGGAGAATTGCAACTGTCACCCCCCCCCCCCTTCATAAGGGTGGACCTTCAACAGATCCTGGAAACTACAGACCAATTCATCTAACTAGTCCTATTTGCAAAGCCATGGAAAGAATTATCATGGAAATTATCAACAAGGACATAGGAGACCTCCAGACACTGTACCATCCCAGTTTGGCTTTATCAAAGGAAGTTCATGCTTACTGAATCTCACAGACTTCTTTGAAAAGGTCACTAAGGTAATTGATGAGGGGAAGACGTTGCATACTGCCAACCTAGATCTGGCTAAAGCATTGGATACAATATGTCACCAATCTACAGGAAGGTCCCCAGGAAAAGATGGCATTCATGCAGAAGTTTGGAGGCTAGGAGGGAAAAAATGATAAAGATCTGGAAGGTTTTGTGTAACAGTATTTTAAGAGGAGGAGAAGTACCAACATCCTGGAAGAAAGCAGTGGTAGCTGTAATACCTAACGAGGGTAAAGATCCATCAGATCCAACTTCATACAGGCCCATTTCAATATTAAACCATGATTATAAAGTGTTAATGTATATAATGGCTAAATGAATGGTAAAAGTAATGCCAAAATTGATAGATATGGGTCAATGTGGTTTTTTAGAGGGGAGGTAAATATTTGACAATATTAACAGAACACTGATGTATTATGAGAAGGACAATGAGCAGGACAATGGAAGCAGTTGCATTTCCTGAAGAAATTATACAGTTGATTAGGAGGATGTATAAGGGATCATATTTTCTGGAAGTGCGGTGAGTTGGCAGACTTTAAGGATTTCCTGCAGGATGCACTGTTTGAGATGCTGGGTTGGCAGATTGGTGTGACAAGGGAGATGATTTTTCTGAGCTATGATACAGAATCAGAATTGCTTAGGCATGGTAAGGCCTTGCTATGTCTGATTATGGTGGCTGCCAAAAAAAGCAGTTACTAGAAAATGGAAATCAAGATCTAAACCAACTATACTAGAAGTAGTGAATATAGTAACAGATTAAAAAACTGGAATTGAGATGTATACAAAAGAGTAGGAGCAAACTACATAAGAAAAAATGGGAACTGTGGAAACAATACATACAAGGAGGAATGAGGTTTAAAAGAAGGCAGGACTTAAATGAGCTATGGAATGTTTGACTGGAAGTGATTGGGTAGATTATAAGTGATGCATAAGGTTTGCAACTGGGAGTATGTCAGTATGATTTGTGATGTAAAATGCTTGCAACTAGGATTGTATTGGTGTGGTCTGTTTTCATTTATAGAAATGTATGATTGCCTATGTTGTAAGTTATTGTTTAATAAAGATGTTTCTTGTTTAAAAAATAAGGGCAGGAATTGAATAATTTAAGTAATGTTGTTTAGTTTATATGATATATAGCAATATGTGTGAAGTATAATGTTTGTAAGTGTGAACTTGTTAATACAGCTTGATTACTTTTATATAAATGTATCATAAGTGATAATTCAATAAAGGTCTTTAAAAAAAAGAAGTCTATAATTGTATTCTTTGGCAGACTTTACTTCCCTTGTAACTATCACATTGACAACACACCCCTGAAAATTGATCTCATAGTTAAGGATTTGGGAACTTATGCCGTCATTGAACTGTCATTTGATCACCATGTATCCACTGTCGTAAGGAAATTGTTTTTCATTGCACAGATGATATCTAAATGTATTGTGTCCAGATTGAGGGATGTAATTCTTCCATTGTACTTGGCATTTATTAAGTCAATCATTCAGTAAAATGACCCTTTTGGTATGTACCCATCTAAAATCATAATAATTCTGCAGAACATCTCAAAGCCTTGTCCCTCTTCTCAGTAACATACAAACTACTGAGAGCTACCCTATGCCTTAAGTAAATGGCTTAAAAAGACCTTATTCTGTCAAACCTATTACACATTCCCATGTCAAATGGTATCATAAACACCCACTTGAGGGATCTCAATCTCGTTTGAAAAAAAAATAGAATGCGTTGGAGGGATAGCTATGTATCACACAGCTTCTCACTTCTAGGGAACCATTTTCCACTCCAAATAAACAAAGTACTTCTCTTACTCTATTCAACTGTAATTTGGACGAATTGATGAGTAACAGCAAATACAACCCCCCCTCCCCCGTTTAACACCCATGTACCTAATGGACATGGAAACATGTAATTGTCTCAATATATCCTTGTCCAGCCTATCTCTGGGTTATTTGTATGCAAAATATAAGGACTAAAAAGTACCATGTATGGCTAGGCTTCTTAAGATCCTCATAGATCAATAGCCTGCTAAGCCCCTATGAACCTATAAAGAGTGTCTCTACCATTGCTTGTTTAATACTGTTTATTAAACAGCTAGGTATATTGTTAGGTCACACAGAGGAAGTATTATTAGTCTTGGAGAGCACCTTTGGTAGATGTTCTTCAGTGATGATGGGGCATCTGAGAGATTCAGGGATACGATTTGGCTTTGGATAATCATCTGACAGATAAAATTTGCACCGAATTTGGTTGCTAGTATACTGGCAATGTCTACTGGATCAGAGTAGATGGTACCATTAGGAATAAATTTGGAGCACAATTGGGCATTATTTCTTAGTTCGTTAACATAGCTGAAAAAGGATTAATAATTGTCCTTAACTTCAGATGCTAACCTATGTTCATTGGCTGTTTTAGTAGCTCTCATAGATTTGTAGGTTCATAGATAGGTACTAGGCTAGTTGTCCTTGCAGACAGTTTTAATCCCAGCCAGTTTTCCTTTGGGTGTTTGAATTAACCTATCCAGTTTGGTGTTAAACTGGCCTTAATTATTTATTAATTCAAATGATAATAACTGGAATCATTCCATACATAATTTGAAATAAAGCATGTAGGAACTGCCTTTTTATTCAATAAAGTTTTTAGTCAATTTTTTGATATCATACTTGATATAGTGGGTGTTTGATCTGCTCTATATCTTAAGGAGCTTTGTTTTCTTTTATTGTAGAGTTAATTTATATTAATTTATATTGGTAGACCAACAGCATGGTTGTTTTTTAAATTTCCTGTTATATTTAGATCTGGTTGTGACTACCGTTTCTATACATTTATCTAAGTGGGCATAGAATTCCTTTATGAAGCTGCCTGCTGTAGCAATGGCTGTGGTGATGTTGGTACAAGTGAAATTTGAGATTTCAATGTAGAATTAGATACAATCAGTATGCCTGTAATCCTTGAATTCTGAGATATTGGTTTCACTGGGTTTAGAGATTTGAAAGGAGAAGGTAAGTAACTAGTTTATGATCCGACGTTACCAGGGAAAGAGATACATATATTCTTAAGGACCAGGTCAAGAATGTTATGTCCTCTAACTGGTTTCTTAACAATCTGGTTCAGGGAGTTTTTGTTTATTAAATCTAAGAGCTTTCAGACATATCCAACATTTCTGGTGTAGGTACTCCAGTTTATTGAGGTGTAGTTAACGTTTCCCAAAACAATGGAGTTCTTATTTACAGGGAGTTCATCCAGTACATTTAGGAAACTTACATGATTATAAGGGGATGTATAGAGTGTCATTTAATAGGCTAGAAACTGATAATTGATACTGTTTTGTGTAATTTGAAGTTCAATGAGTTCCATTTGTGGGTCTCTGAAGATCTGTCTAGATGTGATATGGTCGCCTAAGAAACATGAGATGCCACAACAACTGACATCATGTCTGATGCAAAACCCACTAATGGAAATAGTGCTTTCTGAGCGTTCAAATCATGATTTGGTAATTACACAAGTACGGATATGTTTTCAAATGTAGGAGAGCCTCAGAGTTGGAGAGTTTTTTGTTGAGACATCTGGCTCTAAGAGTCACCTTAATGGGACCCTGTTTTGGACTGATAACTTAGCTACCCTGGGATGTCTATTATCTGGACTCTACCTAAAAATGGCATTGTGGGGATAGCAAAGGCTTTAGCCAGTATGCGGAAGCCCTGGAATGAGAGGTACAGGCCATTCTTTGCAAACAAAGTAGGACTGCTGAGCATCCCGTCCCATGCTGGCACATAGTGGATCCCCTGGAAAGACACCAACTATTTAGCCAGTTGTTGTACCTAGGCAGTATTCTTGGTGAAGGAAAGATTCCACTCAGGACCACAGTCTTGATTGCATTTGTGACATGTATGAAGACTTCTGACATGTCTTTTTGCATATCCCTCAAGGTTTTGCATCTCAGGTCATTCACCACCATGTCATAGTCATATTTGTTAAATGAAAAGACTTAAGGACCCTTGAGATGTCATTGACCCTAGCACCTGAAAGACAACTCACCATTGCCATGTATTTGTCCATCCTAGTGACAGAAGAATCAATGTGTCCGATTACACAGCCACCAATCATAAAGATTTCTATTTGCAGAATGGTCTGGTTTACTGGATTTATGAAAAATGTAACTTTTGGTGACTCTTTGTTGAAAGTGTGCCTGAAGGTGATGTGATGCTAGACTTTCACTGAGACCTACTCTTCTTGGGTCTAGGAGGCCCTGGCAATGATTTCTTACAGGCTTAGCATAATACATTTTAGTCTGAATCGGTGTAGAGTATGGTAGTCATGTGTGTTGCTCATAGTCCATGTTTTTGTGTGTGTGTTAAGGTGAGGCCTCCATATTTGTTAAATATTTGCATTGCTCACAAACAGAACTTCTTGTGATGAGTAAGAGTTCATTATGAGTGAACATAAGGCAGCTGCTGTACTACCTAAGGATATCACATACTATGAAGCTGGCAACAGAAGGGGAAACAAGCAGACCTTTCATCTTGTACTGCAAACTAAACAGGCAGGAAGTTATGAATTAGAGGGTAACTCAAGTTTTAGTAGTCTATGGAGAAGAACTTCCGTTTTGATTTTCTAGTGTTCACTAGTATAAAGAAATGAGATGAGACTAGGTGCAGCTTACAAAGACAACTTGTAGTAAGGGTAGGTAAACAGCCAAGAGCAACAGTGATTGGTTTGTTGAGCACACTTTATTCAGGATCTATTGAAAATAGTGGGGGGAGGTAGTATTTAAATAGCTAAAAATGAACGACTTCACAAAATGATACTGCTGTACTTAATGACAACAGCTAATGACAGAGGAGGGGGGAAGGGAGGGAGTTTTGTGTTAAACTTAAAATAAGAGGCAGACAACAAGACACTGTATAAAAACACAACAATGAACGGTATGGTGGCATTTATTTTTATATATTCTCCATTCTGAAGGAGGGATGGGCCTCCTTGAAATTGATTACATGTATAGATCTGCAATCGTGGGACTCCACACATATCTATGACCTCACAAGATCCAAATGTAGTGAAAGTTTTGAAACATGAGGATAATAAATCTAAAATGACATCTCTGCTTAATTTAGCAGAAGCATATCGACGTCAAGCAGGAATAGAAATCAAACCAGAAGTAGATAAAAACCAGGCAGGTTAATATTGGCAGCCCAAGACAGTGGGCTATGTACACGCTGGTTTACAAAGTCCATTTAACATGTGGGAGAAACAGACATATGTAGGTTAACCAAATTGGAAACAGTCACACACCTTTTTGCTGGTTGCGACGTACTAATGGCAGAGGGACTTTATAGTGAAAGGCATAATAATGTGGTCAGACTGTTACACTGGAGATTCTGCAAACATTCAGGTATCGAAGTAGCTGAAAAACACTGGAAAAATGAGCCACAAAGAATCATAGAAAATGATCAAGTTTATATCAATGGGATCACCCAGTACCAACAGTTCAAAAGATAGATGCTAGAAAACCAGATAGTAGTCCAAGAAAAGAAGACAAAAGTAGCACTGATCATTGAAATCGCCACACCTAGTGACTACAGTGTCTTGCGCACAGAGACACAAAGTTATAAAATACCTGGATCTGCAGGCAGAAATGAGAGCCATGTGGAAGAAAGATACCCAGACAGTTCCAATAGTAGTAGGAGCAACTGGTCTTATAAAAAAGAATTTACAGTCTTTAGATATGTTACCAATTCATGTAACATCGTACGAATTGCAGAAGGAGTCATTACTGGGCACAATGCAGGTGCTGTGAAGAGCACTTTTGGCTGACAACAAAGAGTGAAACAATACTAATTTCATGAACTTTAATTGTACTTTGACTTAGTAATGGGGTCCATTCCAGTCATGGTATTAGAAACCCATAAGACTTGGAGAAATTAAAAATGACAGAAGCCTATCACTTTAAAAAAAGCTTTCACCATCCCTGAATATGACAAGAGCAGAGACAGACCAAGCCCAAGTCAGTGGTGCCTAATTTGACATAGTCATTTCACTTGTGATTTTCCAAAATAAAACTAGTTCTTGCTTGATCTAAGAATATCGAAATTAGTTGTATTTAATACTTCTGGAGGACTATTAAGCTTTCATTTCGTCTTGACATGAAACAGAGTAGCTCATTTTATTTGTGATCATTTCTGAGACCATGAAACTCCTTCATGTCATATTCTCAGACTAATATAGTTCTTGCCTGATTTGTGTTCTCTCACTAATGATATGGAAGTGTGAAACCTCCTTCATCATAAAACAACAATATTAATAGTCACATTTCCTGAAAAAAAAAAAGAAAAATGA
>NC_056743.1:640792481-640827481 GCF_019279795.1 Protopterus annectens
ACACACCTAGTTAGGTGATCCTGCTTCATCATTCTTTGATCTTTTAATATGGAAGCTTTACTGAGATAAATCAGAGACAAACTCTTCAAGGAGTATCTGAAACAGTCCTTTTTGGTAAGGCCCATGCTGTGAATGATCAAAGTGATACTTGCTGATGACACAAAATAAACTAACCCAAGATGAATGATTGTGTGTTCTTATTTTTCTTAATGGTCAGAGCATATTCCTTTATGTAAATATCCCTAACAGCAGTACCAGATTCACCAGAGAACTGAAAAAATCATGTTGTTGCTAATAAATCTATCAGAAATCACTAATATGTTTTCATATGTTTATCATTCTCATGGAATCTTGCAACATTATTACCATTTAGAGAGTGCACTCTGAATGTGTACTGATATTATGCCTGGCAAACAATTTTGCTTATTACACATGCTAGTATTTGTGTAATACAACTGAAAATACATTATCCTGGTATGCTGTTGTTGTGTTACTGAATTTATCCCAGGCCGTGAGTGAAAAGACATCTGGATAATTTCAAAGATTCACATTTTCACAGTAGTCCATTAAGGACAAGTTGGGCCTTTTAAAATGTACATTTTGGATTTACGGAATAGACTCTGGATCACATCCAAGTATCTAGTGATGATTTGAATTCCATCAAAGTATTGCAACTTCTTATTTTTAATGGCAACTTAGTCCAAAGTTTAGCTAAAGACATAGTGATGAACCTTGTATGAGTTGCAGTACTACAATTTTCAAATCTGAATGCAACTTTCATACACCTAGATACTTTAACAAAGCAAAGTACATCCATATTAGATAGAATTCTAAGTTTTTCATCTTAAAATATTTTAAAAGCTAAGGAAAAGTTTCCCCAAAGCCATTGATAATAAATAGAATATAACCTTAATTTCTTGAGTCTATTAGAATGTGATAGATTTTTACAACTAACACTCTCTAATGTCAATATATCAGAAATGAATGCATGCACAAAGCACACATCCAAAACAGGTCTGACATAAGTAAATAGTTTAAAAAGTGTTTCAGGAGTTTAGGATGAAATATTTTTCAAGATAAGCCCAATAACACATAAAGTCTTATTTTTAACAATATGTGCATTGGGATCAATTAATCCAATTCCTAGGTGCATATATTCAGATATCTGCATAATATAGTATTACCTATCAAGATAGTAAACTCTAGTTTAAGGGGACCAAAAAACGTAATACCACTTTTGACATAATTAATAAGTATTCTCCTTCCTCTAAACCAGTTAGACAGTTTGGATAAATATTTATTGAGTTGGTATGAGCAACTGTACTGTACATTAAGCTCAAATCTTGGCATCATCAAGTTATTTAGTCGACCAATGAGAATTATTATACAAGGGAAAGGTAAAAACACAATATTAAATAGAACTGGGCCTAAAGCTGAACTCAGTGGTACATCTGCTGACACAAAAGACCACAGAAGAAAATCATTGAATCCTGACCGTCTAGAATTGATTATTTAACCAACATTTAATGAACTGAATAATGTGAGGGTTGCTAGGGAAAAGGGGTTGAGTATGGATGGATTCAAATAAGGCACTGCATAAATAATAACATAATGGAAAATAGAATTGAATGCCTTAGATAAATTTAAATATATGGCCCTGTATAAATCAATAATTTGCTTGCTGGATGTTTAATTTGGATCTCTTTTTTTGTAAAGCCACGCTAAGCAGGATCAATGTGAACTTCAGATTTCATATCAGTAATGAGTATAGAAACAAAGTATATTTCAAAGGTTCATACTAGGCTAACTAACCTTAAGGGCCATTTTAAGCATAGCCAATAACAAATATTCAGAATCAAACCTTGCACCTTGTGTCTAGGAGGCTAAGACTTTAGACATTATGCCAAACCCACCCCATTATATCTGTGAGACTAATAGGTTTGTAATGGTTAAGTAAGTCACATACGCCATTCTTATTAACTGGAATCACTTTAGCCAGCTTCCATGCTAAAGGAACACAGACACTGGGCAGTAAAATATTAAATAAAGTTGTAGACAGGGGAATCAAATCCTTAGAAAATTTAACAAAGTACAGGATGAAATCAGGACATGGATAACCATTCTTTTTAAACTTTCTCAGTGAGCCACTAATCATATTTTCAGTCAAAATGCAAAGATTGCAATGTTGCAAGCTGGGAGCCATTATTAACTCCCCAAGTGATGTAGACATCCTACAGAAAGGCCTCACTGAGGCCAACGACTGTTGTCGAAACCATGGCCTTAAGCTTAATGCCAACAAAATGCATAGTCATTCCCTTTGAGAAAAACTCAGTTCCCAGTAATTACCACATTGATGGTAGCCCACTGAACACTGAAGGCGTTATAAGAGATCTTGGGACACAAGTTGAGAGCAACAGCTCCTTCGACCACCACATTGCCACTGTGGTCAGCAAGTCCTTCTATGTGGCACATCTCATTACCAAGGGTTTTGGAACCAGGAAGAAAGAGGTCATCATCTCTCTCTACTCTTCCCTCATTAGACCAATCATCGAGTATAATCCCCCATTTGGCATGTACCTCACTAAACACCTGCAACAGCTGGAAAGGCCACAAAAGTACCTCATGAAGAGGATTCTAGGCCGTAAACACATGCCCTATATGGGCAGACTCAAAAACTCCAGCTTTTCTCTGTCTCATATCATCTATTAAGAAGCGATCTCTGCTTGACTTACAAAGCCATGTCTGACCCAGCCCTGTTAGAAATGTTACACCTAAAGAAATCCCAATCCCTCCACATCACACACTCCAGGGACCTCAACCTCATTACCACAAGCAACAGAACATCCTAGAGGGACAGATTCATAACCCAGAGACTGCCCATGCTCTGGAATAGACTTCCCATACATGTCAAGCAGAGTACCTCACTAGCCCTTTTCAAGAAAAATCTTGATGAGTGGATGGGAAATAGAAAGTTCACCCTCGGGATCACTCCAGTGGCTCTACTTAATAGAGGCACCGGGAACTAATGGCAGCATGATGCCAGGGTACTTCTATGGGTTAGGCTTGTAAAGGCTCCAGGATCGCTGGCCTAGTACACACCTATGAACCTCTGAACCTACGAACAAACTTTTATTGATATTATAATGTTACCTTTGATTACATGTTGGCTGGACAGATATTGAAAAATATGTATTAAATTCACTGGCTAATTTCTTCCCCTCATATAGAACTCTATCATAATTTAGAATCAGTTCAATTCTAGAGGAGGACGCTTTAACATTGATAATGTAGGCTAAGACAGTTTTCCTTTTCTTACAACCCATAGCTCTCAACCTCTTAAGAGGCCAGTGTGGGACACACAACCTAACAATGTGTGACAAACAGCCAAAATGTGGAACACCCTATTTTCGTACTACGTGAAAATCTGCCATTTTCATGGCACCTGGTTGAAGTGGGCTTTCATACAAAAGCATGAAGTCAAAGTACATAGCCAAAAATTAACACTATACATTTTTAAAAATTCTCTAAAAACACAACTTGCAATTTAAATCAAACTTGTTTATAATGTTCAGTACCATAAATAATCAAATACAAAACAGAACTACCAGAGAGTATCAAACTAAAATCAAAACTACTACTATACAGAATCAAAGTAACTGCCCATAAATATCATTTCCTGCAATACTGCATTGCTCTAAATATCTGCTAAACACTACCCTGCTATATATTTCACACTGCAAACAATTTTACATCTGTACATTGCACTATATCTATGGACATATGTATTTAATGTACTTTAGATGCACACTCCTTATTGTATGCCGCTGTATATAACTGGTCAAGAATATATCACAAAATGTTCTGCATACTGCATTGCAACCCTAAAACTTCAAATGTCTTCACCTGTGCATTAAGAGAAAAACTGCTACTCTGTAGATCAACTGAAATGAAATTCTGCATGACTAAAACAGTCTGTTGCAACACTGTTTACCAAAATACCTTCAATATTGTACCACAGCACATCTAATTACACAAGTCCACAACCACAAATAACAGTAGTGATGATCTCAGTATTAAAAGTAGAAAATGCAGCATTATGAAGTGTAACAAAAGGACAAATTTAGAAACAGAACAGTAAACTTGAAACAAAATGCAACAGCAATTTGTTACTGTAATGTGTTCAAAAACATTAATGGAACAGGTTTTTGCATCAGCCTACATTTAATGAACAATGAAACTGCAAAGCATGAAACTCTAATGTCGGGCATAACTAACATGCTGCAACCCTCAATGATTCATCAAGGAAGAAGTCTTTTACATCCACCTACATTGTATGACTTTTACAACACTGCAACACAAATCTTATAAAAGTTAACACAACAAACATATTTTGCATATATATACATTATCTTAACAATAACTAGCATAAATCTCCAGTTTTGCATTAGTGACCATAATCGAATTCAAAATAATAGAACAGACTTGGCAAAAACCTAGATTTCATTTCCTTCCAGTAAGACAAAGTTTAAAATTGGTGTCTACCATTCCTCGCCCATTATAACCTGCATCAATTCACCAAGAAAAAGAAGTAGGCAAGGCAGCTGTAAACGCCACTAACTCTGGTACAAAAAAACAAAAGGAAGGCAGGCAAACTCCACAAAATCTCTTAACCAGCCCAGCAGAAGTGCCACCATTCCGATGTCCTAACTATGCTCCAGTTCTCCTCACTCCTCCAGTAAAAGAAGCATGCTCCAAAAGTAAACGAAACAATAAGTGTTTTACTATAACTGTTTTTCAAGGTTTCGCAATGGAGAGAAACCCCATTGTGATGTTTCTCTCGGCTGTGTTAAGGGAAAGTCCTGTAGTGATTGCCCAATTTCTTTCTTACCTCATTGGCTTACTTTACCTAGAAAATATCTCTTGATTGGCTCGTATACCTCAATGCTAATTAGCTCTATTTGAGGTATACAAGCTCACAAACCGGAGCCATCACTGTTCAGTGAGGAACAGTGGAAAAGCACCTAAGACAGCCTTTAAATGTGGAGCATTCCGCATAATCCGGAGCACTTGACTGCTCAGTTACAACCAGGTAGTATGTTTTCATATTTAGCTTGAGCTTGTTTGATTGAATTTTTTAACTGCTTACAGGCAAAATTAAATGCCCTTTTAGTTGGATATGAATTGCATCTAAATAAAATACTAATTTTTCCTTTAGCTCCGAGTCATTTAGTTAGCGATTTATACCTTCGCGTTTGGGGTATATGCTTTATGTTCATAACCTTACAAGCAAACAAAACCAAAAGCAGCAGGACTAGAGGACCAATCTGGTAGAAGGCAAACAAGACAACAAAAAAGCCCAAAAGATCCACCAGGGCAAGTATAAAATCACTCATTTTTATTAAAAGGCTGAGCTCTTTTGAGTACTAAGACTCTTTTTCA
Source organism: Protopterus annectens (assembly GCF_019279795.1). Lineage (NCBI taxonomy): Eukaryota > Metazoa > Chordata > Ceratodontiformes > Protopteridae > Protopterus > Protopterus annectens. The sequence continues at coordinate 640,797,921 of NC_056743.1, forward strand.
AATCCATACATACACAAAAAAAAATCTATACTTTTAAAACACAGATAACCAATACGAACATAAATATAAAACACTCCCACTAAAATAGCCAATCAAGAATTTTGCCAAGGTCTATGCCCTCTCAGTATGGGCTTCAATGGTAGTACACTATTCAACCCAGGCGCCCGATCAGCTTGAAGGTTAGCAATCCAATCTACCTCAACCTGCTCAGTTCTTAAAGATATGTCGCCTCCTCTCTTGGGCAAGGTGCATAACTGCAGGACCATAAACTTGAAGGTATGATCCGGATGCGTCTTAACATGTTGTACTAATGCATTGTGCTCACTTCCAGACTTAATGTCTCTATAATGTTGCAAGAACCTTTCTTTCAACATTCTGTTGGTCTGGCCAACATAAAATGATTCGCATCCCTGGCATTTCACCAAATAAATCAAGTCCTTAGTCCTGCAGTTAGCATAACCTCTCAAATAAAAAATGTGCCCAGTAGCAGGATGCTGAAAATGGTTTGATCTAGCTATACAGACACATCCTTTGCAACGTCCACATGGGAATGTGCCTATCCGCTCAAATCCACAAAAATTATGCTTATCATTTCCCCCAAGAAAGTCCTTGCAAAGTAGTCTTTTTAGATTTGGTGCATTTCTAAAGGCAAAAGATGGGGTTGGACCAACAGCCTCCTTGATATCATCATCCGAATTGAGGATCTTCCAGTTCTCACATACTATCTTCTTAATTTTATTCATGTCACTGTTGTATCCAAGAACGAGCCTAGGACATGCCTTACCATTCTTAGACCCCTTGTTACTCACCAACTGGGAATCTCGCTCAAATGTCGGCTCTTCATTACCACCCATAAACCAAGGTTTTGCAGAATTTCGTCTCCATGTATGATGCTCTTGTCTTACAGTCTCTACGGCCCCTCTAGAATAGCCATGCTATTGAAAACAAGACAACAAAAACCCAGTCTCTCTTTCATACACCTCATCCTGGGTGCATAACCTAGAGGAGTGCATAACTTGACCCTTCATATTGTTACTAAAAACATGTGGAGGGGTGCATACTCCTTTGTTCCAGAAATGTATTTTTTCAACACTTTTTCCTGTGGGTCTTTGTTTGTAATAAACCTTGATTATCTTTAAAGACTTCCACATCCAAGAAAGCTATCGCTTCTGAGCTGTAACTGACTGAAAAATTCAAGTAGGAGGTTCTCTGCTGTAACTGGGCAACAAAGTCAGTGAGCTGTTCTTCTGTCCCCAACCAAAGAACAAAAAGGTCATCTACGAACCTTTTATAAAAACATCGTCCTTCCATGGGTTGCTAGTACCTAAAATAAACTGTTCTTCCCTATGCGCCAACACCAAGATGGCATACGTGTTGGTGCAGGCTGTCCCCATGGTTACTCCACATTTCTGTAGGTAATATTTTGTTCAATACATAAACACACTGCTGTGCAGAATCAAATCAAGAAAGCCACAAATCTGTGTAATTTTTTCAGGACGGCAGATATTCTTCTGACTGCTTTTTAAGGACTTTCCTGGGGGAAAATGATGGGCATAATTTTTGTGGATTTTAGTGGATAGGCACATTCCCATGTGGATGTTGCAAAGGATGTGTCTATATAGATAGATCAAATCATTTTCAGCATCTTGTTACTGGGAGCATTTTTCATTTGAGACTTTATGCTAACTGCAGGGCTAAGGACTTGTTTTATTTGGCGAAATGCCAGGGTTGTGAATCATTTTATGTTGGCAAGACCAACAGAATGTTGAAAGAAAGTGTCTTGCAACATTATAGAGACATTAGGGCTGGAAGTGAGCACAATGCATTAGCACATGTTAAGAGGCATCTGGATCATACCTTCAAGTTAATCATCCTGCAGTTATACACCTTGGCCAAGAGAGGGGGGGGTGTGACATATCTTTAAGAACTGAGCAGGTTGAGGTGGATTGGATTGCTAACCTCCAAGTTGATTGTGCGCCTGGGTTGAATAGTGTACTACCACTGAAGCCTGTACTGAGAGGGCGTAGACCTTGGCAAAATTCTTGATTGGTTATTTTAGTGGGAGTATTTTATATTTGCGTTCGTATTGGTTATCTGTGTTTTAAAAGTATATGTTTTTTGTGTACGTATGGATTTGAAAAAGAATCTTCGTACTTGAAAGCGCTCATCCTTTTAATAAAATGAGTGATTTTTATACATACCATGGTGGATCTTTTGGGGTTTTTTTGTTGTCAAGTTCATAACCTTAGTTGTTTTACATTCATCCAAGGCTTTGAGGTGAGACTTCTCAAACTCATCCCAGCAAGAGGAAGCAATCTTCACATTAATGCTGTTCCAATGTATGCTATTAAGTATGTTAAATAAGTCATGATAACAAATTTAAGACTAATTATTATGACAAGCATAAAATGTAAAATAGGAGTGACCTGAGTTTTTCAAGGTGTCAAGAGACATACTTTTAACATTCATAAGAATATTTGTAAACAAAAAGTCTATGAAGCTACAAAGTTTAGTAGGAAAATGAAGCATTTGGATAAAGTTTGTACTTACAACTAAATCACAGAATTCATGTTCAACCATAGAACTACAAGTTCCATATTAGGGAAATTGAAGTCCTTCAACAAACAAAGATTGTCCTTGTCTAAACTTCCGCAAATGAGTTTTATAACTGTAATTGTTCAGCATTATTCATATACACATATATTCTTTTTTACCAAAGAACCCTTATACTTTTATCATGATTAGTTCAAATATCTGTTCCTTAAATATTTGACTTGATGGCAAAGATTAAGCTATAAAATAACAATTGCTCTCTAAACATTTACTTAGTTAGTTAGTTAGCTAGTTAATGGGGTAGAGCAGCAATCCATAAGGATCAGATGAAGATTTACTGAGCAGAAAAATCATTAAATATCATAACATTTCTTTATCATAATATAAACAATTTGCAATGCTAAAATATAAGATATATAGATTTACAGCATTTGCTGAATTATAAAAAGGCACTATTACTGCTTACAGCTTTCACTGATTCTAGAAGGTAAAGAAAGAGGAAAAGAAAAATAAATTAAAAAGGGGATGGTAGTAGATTAAGTACCAGTATCATGTCAGAAAGGGAAGTTACAGAGCAGTGATTGTAGGTGTTGCTATGCTAATGTGAATTTAGTTTATACTCTGCTTATTTCATTAAGATGTATTGAGCTTTGAGCAGAGGTGTGGGTTTGAGGTGATTCCCTTTAGGTGCGAAGGGAGGAATGTCCACAGTTGAAGGGTAATCATTGAAAAGTTAAGGTCTGTATCTTCCTAGGGGCCCCTCTCACCCTCTAAAGAGCCCATCTCTATACCGGAAGAATGTAAGGTTCCTGTAATCATGGCTGCACAGGTAAAAACCACACTCTCCAAAGCCAAGAACACAGCATCCATGGGACCAGACAACATCCCAGGCTGCGTTCTACACGAACTACAGAACGAACTGGCACCCCACCTAAGTACCATGTTCAATCATAGCCTCACCTCAGGCTTTGTGCCTGCTGAATGGCGCACAGTAATGGTTGTCCCACTCCACAGGGAGGGAGCCACCACGGACCCTGGGAACTACCGCCCCATTAGCCTGACGAGCCTGGTCTGCAAGGCCATGGAATGTATCATCATGGAACTTATAAACAAAGACACTGGTAATCTCCAAACTCTGGATCCCACCCAGTTCGGGTTCGTAAAAGGCAGATCATGTCTCCTAAACCTGATAGACTTCTTTGAAGCAGTCACCAAAGTCGTAGACAAGGGTAAGGTGGTTCACACAGCCTATCTAGATCTTGCCAAGGCTTTTGACACCATCCCCCACTCTGGAATTATAGATAAACTCACTAAACTAGGTATAAATCCCTATGTCACAAGATGGGTTGCCAACTGGCTCACTGACAGAACCCACACTGTGAAAGTAGCAGACTCCAAATCCGACTTCAGACCAGTGACAAGTGGAGTACCACAGGGTTCAGTCCTGGGTCCTCTCCTGTTTGGTATCGACTTCTCTGAAGTACAGGCTAACATAGAAGGTCTTTGGCTAATGAAGTTTGCAGATGACTGCAAACTAGGAGCCATAATTGAAACTCCTAACGATGTGGACATCCTACAAAAGGGACTCACTGAGACAGATGCCTGGTGTCAAAGCCATGGCCTCAAGCTCAATGCCAAAAAGTGCACTGTCATCCCCTTTGGTAAAAACTCTGTACCCATGAACTACAACATAGGTGGTAATATACTTAACACCAAAAGTGTGATAAGAGACCTTGGGACACAGGTGGACAGTAGTCTCTCCTTTGATAATCACATCGCCACAGTAGTCAGGAAATCCTTCTACGTGGCACACCTCATCACAAAAGGTTTCTCATCCAGAAAAAAAGAGGTCATTGTTCCCCTCTACTCATCATTCATTAGACCCATTATAGAGTACAACACCCCTTTTGGTATGTACCTCACAAGACATCTACAACAACTGGAAAGGCAGCAGAAATACCTCACAAAGAGGATTACTGGCCTCAAACAGATGCCCTACGCAGACCATCTCAAAAAAACTCCAGCTTTACTCTGTCGCATATCGCCTACTCAGAGGTGATCTCTGCCTACCATACAAAGCTATGTCAAACCCAGAGCTGTTGAACATGCTCCACTTAAAGAAATTCCAATCCCTCCGAGCTACACACTCTATGGACCTAAACCTTGTCACCACAATAAACAGAACATGCCAGAGGGATAGATTCCTGTCCCAGAGACTTCCCATACTCTGGAATAAACTACCTATCTATATCAAACAAAGCTCCTCATTAGCACTCTTCAAGAAAAATCTTGATGATTGGATGGGAAATAGGAAATTCACCCGGGATCACCTCTGTGGCTCTGCTCGACAGTGGCACAGGAAAATAATTTTCTTGGGTGGCAAAAGCCAGGGTACCTATTTGGCTGGGCTTGTATAGACCCCAGGGCTGATAGCCTAGTACCTACCTATGAACCTATGAATATAAAATCATACCAGGTGCTTCTTATTTTTTATACTAGAGAGTCTTTATATACTAGACTCTACATAGTTAGTGGTAGGGAATATTTGTATTTTCTTACTTTAGTTATGTAATTTTATGTACACATAATCAGGTCTGACTTTATTAGTTGCATCCACAAATCTAGGAGGAAGAAAGGTAACATTGAAGGACATATACATAGTACTGTGACTAAACAATAGCAGCTGAGAGGTACAACTGGGTTTAGTACAGCACAAGTTGGATGTGGAGACCTGAGTTATAGGTGGAGGCCCACAGCGTGACGAAAGTGAAAAAGAATGGGAAAAAGTTTTGTGTTAATAGTTTGTCAGTTAATGATTCCTTACGTAGTTTAGACCTTTGTTTAATGGGCAGTCATATAGTGTTAGACTGTATAGATCACTAGTGCTCTGTTTGGGGGACCAGCATGAAGAAGCTATTTGTGATGGCTTGTAGAAGGGATAGGTTTATTTTAGGAAATGGTGAGATGATATGCTGGGTATATTCTAACTGTACAAGTAGTCCTCCCGTCAAGTGAGAGGCAGTGTGAAATTTCTTTGTCCAGAATACGAATTTGTAGATTTTTGATATAATTATCTCAATGTGGTGTACAGTAAACTCTCAGTTAACCGGCACCCATGGGGATTGGTAGATGCTGGATAAGTGTAGTTTCTGATTGCTTGAGAGTTACTATTAAAAATAGACATGACAAATACTGTACCCTACACTATACCATACCATACCAAAAACACTGTAATGATTTGACTGTAATACTGAAATAAAGTAATTAAAAGCCTGGCTGGAATAATAATATTTTAAACTTATATTTCTGCTAGAAAGCATGGCACACAGAATAGTTTTCAGTGGCACACTGAGTGGATTGGAACTGAATGAACTGAACAAAGAGAGGGAGTGAATGCATGTATGAAAGCAGAAGTGACTGTGTGTGAGAGATCTGAGAGATGTATGAAAGCTGAAGAGAGCATGTGTGAGAGATTGGAGACAGGGAAAGAGTGAGTGAATGCATGTATGAAAGCTGAAGAAACTGTGTGTGTGTGTGTGTGTGTGTGTGTGTGTGTGTGTGTGTGTGTGTGTGTGTGTGTGTGTGAGATTGGAGAGAGAATGTATAATCTGAATCAAACTGACTGAGCATGGAGTAAGTGTTGACATTTTAATGATTTGACTTGTTTGGTTTGACTTGTTCTCAGGTTATTTGTATCTTACTTTTTCCAAAACTCTAAAAAATTGAGGTGCATTTCTGCAGGGGGAAACAGAAAGTGCAACACATGAAAAACTGAATTGCTCATACTGTACTGTAGTTCTTCAATTTTTTTTCTGATTACTTGAGAGCTCTGGTTGCTTGAGTTCTGGTTAACTGAGAGTTTACTGTATTTGGATCAGGTATATTCTATAGTTCCAGAAGTACTTGACTATTTCAAGGGTTCCAACTTACTATCACTTATGTACCAGTTATGTGGGACTGAAAGATCATTTTTGCAGAGTTCAAAATATTATTGGCTTGTGTGTGTTTGTATGCTTATTGTCTTGTAGCCACCCAGGAAGTATTTTAGACCTTGTTCTAATTGATTTTAATAATGATGTAGGAATGGCTTGAACTGCAAATAGCAATTTCATTTGTGTACAGAATTATAAGGAGCTGGGACTGGTCTATAGGATGTTGTTAATGAAAATAAGGAACATAAATGGAAAGAGTAATGACCTTTGTATTGGCACCATTTGATACAGGGGTAGTTGATGATAAACAGGGTGAAATCCCTTCCTGCCGACCTTACTCTAGTATCCTCACTAACTCAATTCAAAAAAAGTCTCAGACAACATTTTAAGACACACTGGTTATGTCCTTGTTCTAATCCTGACTAGCTCCTTTCTATAATTGTGTGCCAAACAATACTTTATACTACATACAAGCTGTGACATAATTGTTAGTTTAAATACTTATATAAGTTTAATAATGATCGAATGTATAACTTGCTTGACTGAACAGTCTGTAAACTGTTTGCAACATGTATTGATATTATGATTTTTCCTTTATTATTTTTTCTGTATGTTGTGTTTGGAGCTTTTCTCCCTGGGCCTCCGCTGAAAATGGACATGTATCCAGTCGGACTATCCCGGTCAACATATATAAAATAAATAAAATATATAAATAAATAAATCTGAGTTTTGAACTATCTGTTGGAGAGAAAGTTGAATTAATTAAAGCTTTCCATCACTAAAGCATGAGGAAAAGTGTGAGTTCAGTAGAAGGGTTAGATGAGCCAGTTCAAATACCTTAATTAGATCTATCAAGACTAAATTATTTAAGACAGTTATTTAGAAGGCCCCTGTCCATGGTCTGTAGTGTGTTTATCAGTGAGTGTGCATAAGACAGCACTTCTGCTAGACCAGTACACAACTCAGTGATGGCAAAGCACTCACTGTCTCAAAATACATTGCATGACTTGGGAAAATATTTCTCTAGGCACTTTCTTAGTGCTGGCAGAAATGCAATGGTCTAAAGTTGTTGACTAATATGAGAGTGTATACATTTAGGTTCATAGGTTCATGCTAGGCTATCTGCCCTGGGGCAATTATAAGCCTAGCCTGATTCAGTATGGCTTACGCCACCCCTTGATTTGAGTATACTGTGCCCTTTTTAAGGTTTAGTTTACTGTGCCTCTGTCTAATAGTGACACGGGAGTAATCCCTGGGACAAACCTACGATCCCCCATCCACTTATCGAGATTCTTCTTGAAGAGATTCAGTGAGGTGCTCTGTCTCACATGAACTGGAATTCTATTCCAGAGCGAATGGAGCCTCTGGGTTATGAACCTGTCCCTCCAGCAAGTTCTATTTATTTCTGTGCTGAGGTTCAAGTCCCTCGAGCGTGTGGCTCTAAGGGATTTAGATTTACTGAGGTGGAGCATGTCCATTAATTCTGGATTTGACATAGCTTTGTATGTCAGGCATAGATCGCCTCGAAGTAGGCGGTATGCAACTGAGTAGATCTGGAGTATTTTTAACCGAGCAGCATATGGCATCTGTTTGAGACCCTTGATCCTCTTGGTGAGATACTTTTGGGGTCTTTCTAATTGCTGCAGGTGTCGGGTAAGGTACATCCCAAAAGGGGCATTGTATTCTATAATGGGCCTGATGAGGGATGATTAAAGGGGCACAATTACCTCTCTTGATCTAGATGTGAAACCCTTCGTGATGAGGTGGGTTATGTAGAAGGTCTTTCTAACCACTTTGGCAATGTGGTTTTCAAAGGAGAGATTGCTATTAACTTGGGTCCCCAGGTCCCTAATAACTTTCTCTGTACTTAATGGGTTTCCGCCTATGTGGTAATTTGTGGGCACATTGTTTTTGCCAAAGGGTATGACTATACATTTTTTGGCATTTAGCTTTAAACCATGGTGCTGGCACCAGTTATCTGTCTCTGTGAGACCTTTTTGAAGGATGTTTGTGTCAGCTGGAGAGTTTATTATGGTGCCCAGTTTGCAGTCGTCTGCGAACTTGGTGAGCCATAGTCCTCCCACGTTTGCCTGTACCTTGGTAAAGTATATACCGAACAAGAGTGGTCCCAGGACAGAACCCTGTGGGATGCCACTTGTGACCGGTTTCGAGTCTGACATGGCTCCAGCAACTCTCACTCTGTGGGTTCTGTCTTTGAGCCAGTTTGCGACCCATCTTGTGACATAGGGGTTTATATTTAAGCTGGATAGCTTATCTGTGATGCCCGAGTGGGGTATTGTGTCAAATGCCTTTGCAAGGTCCAGATAGGCTGTGTGGACTACCTTCCCTTCATCTATGGCTTTGGTGACTGTTTCAAAGAAGTCAACCAGGTTCAAAAGGCAGGATCTGCCCTTGATAAAGCCGAACTGGGTAGGATCTAGTGTCTGTAGGTCCCCAATGTCTTTGTTTATGAGCTCCATGATGATCCTCTCCATAGCCTTGCAGACTAAGCTAGTCAGGCTTATGGGGCGATAGTTTCCAGGGTCCGTAGAGGCTCCACCTTTGTGAAGTGGGACCACTGTTGCTGTACTCCATTCTGTGGGCACATATCCTGTAGTGAGGCTGAGATTGTATAGCTGTTTTATTTGAGGGATTAGTTCCTCTTGTAGTTCATGTAGGACGCAACCTGGGATGCCATCTGGTCCCATGGAAGCAGTGTTTTTGCTTTGGAGAGGGCAGCCTTCACCTGAGCATCTGAGATGTTTGGGAGGCAGCCCTCTGCCGGGATAGATACTTGCTCTTTTGGGAGAAGTTTGCACTGAACCTGTCTGCCAGGATATTGGCGATGTCTGTGGGTTCAGTGTATTTTTTGTCGTTTAGAATCAACTCAGAACAAGTCTGGGAGTTGCATCCCAGGTTTCTAACATAACTGAAAAAAGCCTTATGATTGTCTTTGGTGTCCTGTGCAATTTTTCTCTTGAAGCTGGCCTTGGAGGATTTTATGAGGGATCATAATTTTTTGCTAGTATTGATCAGAGATGCCTTCCCTATTAGGGATTTTGCTCTATCATGTAGTAGCTTCCTCCTTCTGTTGTACAGTTTATTTATGGCAGGGGTCCATCAGACTGGACACCTGCCTTTGGATGATTGGGTCTTGGTTTTGTTTGGGATAGCATGATCCATGCATTCCTGGAGATGTCCGTAGAATGCATTTATATAGGATTCTGCAGTTTGGGCTGTAGTTTCCACTGGCCTTGGGGCCTTGAAGGATTCCACTTCGGTTTTGAGAAGTGAGAAGTTTGCTTTTGAGAAGTTTTTCACTGTGGTTTTCTGGGCTGGGGGTGGGGTCGGGATGTGGACATCCAGTGAAATTAATTTATGGTCTGATCTTACCAATGAGGGATATACTTCTGGTGTGGAGCATAGAGTCCCCATGTTGGTAATGATCAGGTCTAGTATGTTGTCCTCTCTTGTGGGAGTGGTGACTAGTTGTTCCATAGCATTTGAGTTTATAATTTCCAGGAATCTTTGGGCTAAGGTGCTGGGGCTTGAGTAGTGTTTCCAGTCAATGTTTGGGTAGTTGAAGTCACCCAATATAATGGTGTTCGGAGAGATCTTCATGTTCTCCAATGTTTTCAGGAAAGCCGAATGGGATTCCTGACTTTGAGAGGGTGGTCTGTAGGATGCTATAAACTGAAAAGCAGTCTTGCCCACTGTTAGTTGCACATGGATGGTCTCCGATACTTCATGCAATGCCACTAACCTGGAGGTGTGGATATCCTTGATAAATATGGAAACTTCCCCTCCTTTTGTGGTTTGGTCCAGGTTTTGGCACCGAAAAGCATGATATGAGATAGCCTGGTAGTGCTGGGGTGCTCTCTGGAGCCTTGAACCAGGTTTCTGTCACTGCACAAATATCGATGTTCTCCATACTGAGGAGAGCTTTGAGTGCGTGCATCTTGAGGTTAAGACTTCTGGCGTTTAGCAGCATTACCCTTAGTTTCTTGTTCCTTGTGCTGTCTATGGGGGTGGGTTTGACTTTTGAGCCTTGCCTAAAAAGGCACTATGGGGTGGCAAGAGCCTTTGCCAATATCCGAAAGCCCAGTGGTGACAGGTGCAAGCCGTCCCTAGCGAAGCAACGTGGCTTGTCGAGCATGTCATCCCAGGCTGACAGACACTGGATCCCCTTTGTATGACACCAAAATTTTAGCCAATTGTTAAAATCGATCATTTTGTCTTTGTACTGTGGCATCATTCTAGGTGAGGGTAAGATGCTGCTCAAGGTCAGGGTCATACCAGCCTGGGCTACATGATCAGAGAGCTCCTCTATGTCTCTTTTCATGTAGTCCAGGGAGGTACGTCTCAGGTCATTCACACCAGCATGTACAATGACTGAGTCATATTTGTATTTGCTTTGGAGTGACCTGAGTGCTTGCGTTATGTGTCGGATCCTAGCACCCGACAGGCAGCTCACTGTGACCTTCTCTTTATTCAGACTGGTGAGCGGGACGTCATTGTGTCTCACAATAGAGTCACCTATAACAAGAGTATCAGGTGTGTTATTCAGCCTTAAGGGCTGTGGCTGTTTGGCACACTGACTTTGTGGGTTATGTGTTGTGTGTGTTTTGTTTTGAGGTAGCGTTTGCTTGGATGTCTGCTTTGGAGGTCTCTGTTGCTTAGGTAGATTTTTATTTAGAGCCTCCGAGTATGTTTTTGTGTATTTATGTGTTTGGTTTGCTGATGTGGTGGGACTATGTGATACTGGAATTGTGTTGTGTGAGGTTACCTTCTCCTCCTGACTGGTTTCACCAGTTTTAAGATGAGAGAGCTCAGCCTCCAGTTTGGCTAAATAGTTGCATCTCTCACATATATTTGAACCTGTTTGGAGGAGGAGAGGGTTGTCCATGTACATGAGACAGTTGTAACATTGCCTCAAAATTCCCAGATTCACCAGCTGGACTGGAGAGGAAACCATTGACTGACCTTTGGACATGCTAGAGTAATAGGGAAACTGAATTTAAGACGGACCAATAAAGGACAGGGTAATCATAGAGAGTATAAGAGTAAGTAGTGCTTATGGTTTAATAGTGCTAACTTGTAGGATTACTTAATTGGACCAGTGAAGGGCCTTAGAATGAGAATATGGTGTTTAAATTGAGAGATGCACTGCCTGCTGTTGCGCTATGCTCAAAAACCCGCAAAACCGCGCAAAAGAGGGTTTCAAGAGAGGAAGATGAAGGAGTTTTGGAATTGACCCAAAATGGCCAATAAAACTACAGTTTCAAGTCAGTAACCACTCCCACAGGGGCAGACAGGCTGCTCAATGTTTTTCACTGCCACTGATCAACAGAGAGACTTTCCTTTAGCCCAAGCAAAAAATGGCCTCACAGAAACTTACAAACAGTTCAAGAACAGCAAGCCTGTAACTGAACTTTTTTAAATCTCAGAAAAGTGGGAAAAAAGCAAGATTTTTTTTTTTTTTTTTGTTTTTTCAGAGATAGCAGACGTTAACAAGTATCAACAAGTTATAACAGTGCAGTAAATGACCCCACACAAGAGTGCTAGGCCAAAGACAGATAAAATGCAAGTTATGAGAAAAAAACGATTTTAAAAATAAGTGCAAACAGGAAATTCAGTAAACAGCTCTAGGTTGTGCTCTAAATACAGTTACTAATGCAGAAATCAAATTTAACAAGCCAGAAAATGCTCAAAATAGGCGGCTATGCAGAAAAACTTAGCAAATAAACAGAGGAAAAATACAAAGTCTCAAAAGTGGCTCCTTTCTTCTCTCAGCGTTTTCTCCTCTTGGTGGGTGCTTCACCAACAGCCAACAAGCCTGAAAAGACGCCAAAACCACGAGGCAACCAGGTTTTAAGAGAGGAAGATGAAGGAGTTTTGGAATTGACCCAGAATGGCCAATAAAACTACAGTTTCAAGTCAGTAACCACTCCCACAGGGGCAGGCAGGCTGCTCAATTTGGAAGTGGTCTTGGTTCCTTGGTTAAAAACAGGTTCTGTTTTGATTTAAGAAGTATTGATATGATGGGGGAGGTACTTCTGTAAAGAGCTAAGAGTATTGGCTATAATGGTGGGTTTAGTTTAAGTGACTATACTGGACCAGTTTACCCTCATTAGCACATTCCTCAATGCTGCAGATTTTTGCGGGGGATAATGTGGAAATGTGCAGTACTGGACACAGCTTGCTTTTACCTGTGATGGAGAGATTTAATACTATAGGGTAGTAGATTCTGGGATGGAAAGACTTGAACTGAGAAAGATGTGATTGGGATTATTAGTTATATTAGGTTCTAGGAGGGACTGAATTCTGGATTTGAGACTGGGTCTATTGGTTCATTATTTCACTGTGGAAGGATGAGATTTGTTAGGAAATCTTGAATGCCACTACTTGAGGTGTCAAGCAAGTTTAAAATAAAATCTCCAAGAATTGTGATAATATTTGAACAGATTGTATACTGAAGTATTGTGTTAGCCACTAGTTTGAACCTTAAATGATTTGTTAGTGGAGGAAGACAAGTAACAGCAAGGAAGACAAGCAGTTAAATGAATACTTGACAGAAGCCAATTCAGGTCCTTGTCCTTAAGGGAATATTTTGGGCTTTTATTAATTCTTTAATGTCTTTCACAAAGAGGAAAGTATTTCTGCCAGCCCTTGATCCAAGTCTACTATAATTATGATTCAGTAATAACTCTCAGGTCAGGTGAGTATGTGTTGAGAAATACTTCTACTTGTTCGAGTTTGTTCTTACTATTAGAAGCCAACTTTTCCTCTATGGCTGCTCTTTTTTATTACTACTTATGTTACTTGTTTACTCAGGCTGTTTTATATATATATATATATATATATATATATATATATATATATATATATATATATATATATATATTAGTTTTAGATGTCTCTGCTTAGCTGCAGCCCACTGTTTGTACAGTTTGTTTAATGAGATCTTTAGCCTTTTTACTGAATGTAAGTCCTATACCATTTGACACTAATTTCTGTTAGTGGAAAAAAGTCTTGTGGACCCAGTTAAAGGCTTGTTGCAGGAGGCAGATTTATTCATGAACAGTGCAGAGAAGTATCTTGAGAAACACCAGAGAGTGAATCTAAACTAAAGCAAGCTATGACTTCTTTTATACACAAAAATACAGGTATCAGCAAAACTGACAGATGTCGGGCATATGAATGCTTTAGAATACTCTCCAATACTTTTCTAATTTTTTATTTCTTCTTTTAGCATGAACATTGTTTTAAGACCACTCTCCAGTACTTTTCCAAATCTTTATATCTTTTTTATACATGATAATTATGCCAAGTTCCCCATTTATGATGAACATAAACTCTTTCATAACAAATACTTTTATAATTATTCTCATCTTTTAATGTGATATTTATTACACGTTCCCCATCTCTGATGAACATAAATTATTTATTTCATAACCGATTGTCATAAACCCCCTATCTCTGATGAACACAACCTATTTCCTTCATAACCAATTGTTATAAATTCCCCATCTATGATATATATATAAACTATTTTTTCCATAACCAATGACAGTGAGATAAACATCTCTCATATTCTCTTTTACTATGTTGTAAACTTTCTTACCTCCCAGTTGTGTGCTTTCTTTCTCTGCTGAGTTGTATCTTAACTTTGTATCATATGACAGTACTGTCTGACAATGTTTCTAATCAGCAGAAAGTAGCTAAGGTTTTGTATTATTACTTGCAAAGACATATAAGCAGCAAAATGTAGTTATTTTTTTAAACACCTTTATTAAATTATCACTTAAGGCATAGGCAAACAAATTATTTTAATATCTTTATATTTAAATACATTATACATCACATATATTTTCATTGTTACTACCATCAGTCTAACATTACAAAAAAATTGCTGAATTCCTGCCTTCCCTTAAACCTCAATCCTCCTTCTCCTGAACATTATTATACATGCATTGTTCCCACAGTTTATATTCACTTTTATGTAATGTTCTCCTTCCCTTTTCTGAAGATCCCCCATCCAGTTATTTTATCTCTTTCATAATATTCAGTACCTCAAATACAGTTGGTGTACACTTTGATTTCCATTTTCTATTAATTGCTTTTCAGGCAGCCAACAGAATTAAACTTAATAAGGCTTAAGTCTAAACAATTCAGATCCCGTATCCCAGATCAAAATAATTGTTTCCTTACTTACAGCCACTTGCTCACCCAACATTTTCTGACAGAATACTCTCTAGGGAATTTTTTGAAATCTACCAACTCATTATACTCCCAAAACATTTGTTCCCAGTTACCTCTTTCTTCTCCATCACATCTCTAACATTTGCTATCTAGCTGAGGAAACATTATTTAATGTCTGCTTGGGGTATAAAGATACCTGTGCAAACACTTCCAAGCTAAGATCCTAAACCTTTTGGACTTGGTTGCATAATTGCGAGACGTACATATGTCTTCCCATTGTTTTCTTGTAAATTGCTTTTCCAGTCTCTCAATGTATGAAATAATTTTATCCAAGAAACTCATCTTAATACTTTTGCCAAATAAATCCCTCTTACAATTTCTTTTTAATTTGATATTTGCAGAACAATACATTATCTTTAATTCTGAGCCTTGTAGCCTAAATATTTAATCTACTTAAATATACCTTACAGTTCCAGTTTACAAGTCTTTTGAGGGCTTTAGTGCAGAACAGCATTACTGTGTGCAGTATTCAAATTCATTGTATTCAACAGTGTAGGGCTGGCATGCATTAGCTAACTACCAACTTCCTTTGTGATTCATTTAAGAATGTACACAGTGGGGTAAGACATTGTATGCAGCCTTACCCCACTGTGTAACCATAGTATTCTGTATACTGACTACATATGCAAAACCAATGTTGTACTGGGGGGTCTGAATAGGATAACCAATGGGAATCCAGCCAAATATAATCTGATGGTGGTGTACTTTGAAGTGCAATGATTCTGCTTTTCAGTTAATATGTTGTTCAGCTTGCAGAGCTGAACAAGTTGACCAAGATATTATTGCTGTGTAAAAATAAACAAAACATAAAACTCCATAGCCTCCACTATACAGAAGACTTGCCATTAATGGAGCTCAGTGTAGTACAGGTAACCCTGCTACCATAGTGACATCTTACTATGCCCCCCCCCCCCCCCACAGTACTACATTGAGCAGTGGGAGCTTGCACTGGACCAGATCCTCTCATTATCATACTATGGTATTTACCCTGGCTTTGCTGTCATGTTTAATAAGTGAACCATTTTTATGAATTGGTAATAGACATGACAGCAAATCACAGTGCCTATTTAGTAAGTTATACAAAGTATACATGCAAAAAGGTAATTTGAGGTTTGCTGGAAGTGGCACTCAGAGTTATTTTTGCAGCTTTGTCCCTTGTTGAAAGTTCTTTCATTAGATTAACTTGAATTTAAATAATTTGACTAGTCACTATTGGGTGTCCAGTGCAGCTGCTAACATCTGAAAATCCTGCTTATTTGCCCAGATGATATCAGAAGACCAGGGAAAGAGAGAAGCAGTTAGAACCCTGTCCCTCAGAGGAATGAGATGTAACTCATTACTGACCACATCCTACTTGTTAGTAATAAGATTTTGATATCCTACAAATGCTTATCTATATATAGTAAACATTTAGGACAGGAAAGTGTTACCTACACAAATGTCCACATTTCTACTGCTGAAAAATTGTATTAATGTCATGTTCAAAAATAAATGGTAGTGATTTTTTTTATACACTTTGCTACTTTCAGTCATGTTTTTACCAGCTCATTGACTCCAGTGTAAACTATCATTGTATTATAATTCATCCCAAAACAAAATACTTCTATTACATACATTCCTGATAACTGACAGATTCACACCAGGGAGACAGGTAACATTTCATTCAAATCTGTACTTATAACAAACATGACTAACTATTCCTCTGATAATAGAACCAGCAATGAAATTATATTTTATACTAGCTTAATTTCAGTGGATCACCAAACTGGAACTTTCATCTATGCTTTCCTTCATAGATTTGTCAGGATCAGAAGTAACCTGTAAATAATTAATTTTATGAAGAATATTGTTTTAACTTTTGTTTAACAGCTGGTCCTTTATGGGTATATGTTGTATGTTTATTTAGTTAATAAATGAATAAAAGAAAATTGAATAGCTTAGTCTTCAGGCATACTGACAACTTATAATGCTTAAAGGAAAAAAATAGGAACAACTTGTCACAGTGCCAGCCCAGCTATCTGGAATTGTGTAAATAATCACGTCATTTGTGAATATTAATATGAATCATATGCTTGTCTTACAACTATAAGAGAACTATAAGTTATGTGTATATTAAACTACTGGTGCAGAAGTATGTGTTGAACAGGGTTTGTACAGTACTGAGTTTCAAGGATGTGTCAACAGTGTACCCTACTGGAAGAGAATAGAAATGTATATAAACTATATACCTGTGCAAATGTATGT
Source organism: Protopterus annectens (assembly GCF_019279795.1). Lineage (NCBI taxonomy): Eukaryota > Metazoa > Chordata > Ceratodontiformes > Protopteridae > Protopterus > Protopterus annectens. The sequence continues at coordinate 640,814,912 of NC_056743.1, forward strand.
CTTAATAGTAGAAGCTGGAACATACAGAGTTAACTTGGAAAATTTCAAGAAAATAAGTTGAAATTGAAGTGTTTTACAATTGTGTTATCTCTCAGTGTCAGTTCAGTAGCAGACACAATGTCAAGAGCTAGAATTTTTTGTACTGTCTTTAAACAGAAATAATTACTAGGTTTCAAATGTAAAAGCATTTTATTGTTTTACGACTTCCAAGTTCTACAAACTTTTGAGAAATATGTACTTCTCACACAGAGTTGTTAAAATTCTGTTAGTATCTGTTTAGCCTGAGAACTGAAGTCAGGTGACAAAGTGTGATTTCATCCAAGCTAACCCAGCAGTAATGTTTATTATTAATTTAAGAACTCTCTCAGCGAGAGACTGGGCGTTTTGTATTTTGTCTTTGACCTGGAAACATCCACTCATGCTCATTTGCTTTGCTAATAGTAAGTAACTAGGGTACAATGATTTCTTTTAGATATAGACAGGAATATAGTAAAGATTAGTTTAGATGTTTTTGTATTTATTTGAGACTGTCCTGCAATGTTGTTTTAAAATATTTCCTGTGATTCTGAACTCTGTATTTACTGTGTTGATTGAGTATTGTCTTGTTCTTTTATTATTTATTATTTAATAAAGTTAAACCTATCTTTGTGTCTGATATTTGTGAGACATATTTAAGCTCTTAGCTTATTTGCATGTGTATTTGGTGACATTGTACAGGCCACTCCTAACAGCCTGGCACTTGGTCAAAGACTACCATTTGGATAATAGTAACATTACACAGTAGGATTAGTCACCCTTTGTAAGGGCCTTATAGCAGCTGATAAAGAGCTGGTTGGTGGCTGTGATAACTACCTTATAGTCTGGGCAGAAGGGGGCATAGCTAGTACACCTGCACCAGCCTTTCCCAGGAGTATCTGTGTCTTTGTATATAAATCAAATCTCAAAGCGTGTGTGTGTGTCAGCTACTTGGGTAGGGACACGAAGCACTGGTTGGACAGAAAGGCTGCTGGAGGTTTTGGCTTGATCACTCAGCTGAGATCTCAACCCTATAGCTGTGCCGGTGGAGAGTCTTATTGGGGATCTGGAGAAAGAAGGAGAAACCAGCCCTAGACTGATTGTGGTCTCTGTGTGCTCTTAAGGGAAATTGTACTCTACTGTGTGTATACTTGTCATCCTCACATTATGTACATCCATCACTGTTGCCAGTGGTGGGGACTGAGGCTCCTCGATTACTGGGCCAGCGCTGGGGCATCACACACCTTAAAAATATGATGCAGTAAATATAATTGCATTTTGTCAACGCAAAAAGAAGTATTTGATATGTGTTCATTGCTTATTATGGTGGAAGCCTATTTATTTATTTAGATTTGATTATCAGGAAATTCCAACTAGGTAGGAGTGTATTGTCAGCAGAGGCCTTGGGAAAGAGCTCCAAAGTATTACAAAACATTTTAAGAACAAAAATTTTACAGTCTTTAAAATAATGCAAAAAACAAGTACAGTTTAAATAATTATACCAAATTAAACATAATATGAAAACAATGGTTAAGAATAGTTACAAGTTATACAATAATGATTTAATAGTTAGAGACATTTTTCAGAAATTAAAGGTAAACTAGTATAATACAAACAGGAACTTAATAAGAAGTGAGAGAAAAGCAAGCTTATGGTATATTTAGAGAGAAAGCAAGAGATGAGAAATTTGTAGAAGTAAGAAAGTGAGTGAAGAAGGCAGAGTAAGGAGATGTAAACTATTAATGGGTATTTTTTCACATTTAGGGATATAGTTTATCCTAGTGTTGAGCAAGAGCAGAGCCAGCTTTTGGCTAGGATGTCTTTCAGAATGGTTTTGAAGGATGGGATTATGTTATGAGAATAGATAGTCATATTTGTTACAAACACAGTTTTGAATGAAATGTTACCTGCCTCTCTGCTGAGAATCTGTCAGATATTAGGAATGTATGTAACAGAAGTCTTGTCTTTTGGTCTGAATTATAATACAATTATAGTTTACAATGGAGTCAATGGACTGGTAAAAACTTAATGGAAAGTAGCAAAATATATAAAAAATGAGAAGATCTCATCAAATCATATTCAGGCATAAAAATACATGCTGCATAGTAAGCAGAAACTGGTACAGTTTAGTCTCCGTTGTTGTATTCACTAGCACAGTTATAACACAGTTAACACAGAATGAGAACTACAGCTCTTGATATCATGCTGTAAGATTATATAGAATCCTGTAGAGAACCCACACTCATATTGGCAACAGAGTGACACACTAATTTAAAGGCCTGCATTCTTTAGTGAGTCTAAGAATAGAAAACTTGCAAAGCAAAAACATGCATTGCAAGGCTTGTGTATGGTCCCAGATATAAACAAACCACCATGTGATCCAAACTGTAAAGCACACACATACACACACACACACAGTCACAAACAGCAGAACACTCAACAGCTAATCATATATATTCTTGACTTATACTATGACCAGCAGCTTCCACAGTGTTAAACCCATCCACCTTGTGGAAGAGTCACATGAATGGGAACACAGAGAACCCACAGTAAGGAAGCTAGCCCAAATATCACTAGAGGCAGACTGTATCCTCAAATGGAAAATTCCACGGGTAGATAACATACAACAACAAACAGATAAGGTCACTGGCTCATGATTACTGTGCCCTAGGTCAAAGACCATAAAGGAACAACAATTCTTTCAGATCAAAGGTAAATGCATTCATCAATACTCTTTTTAAACTGAGGTAAATGTCTTAGCAGCTGTAATGTTTGTCAGATGCTTGTTTCACAGCCTAGGGATGGATTCTGTAATTAATTTTTCTGCCTATGTCTAAAATCATGTCTAAGAAATTTAGAGTCAGTGTATAAATGAATACCAAAGAAAGATTTTATCTTTCAGTGTTCATACCATGGTTTCCTCCTTATAAGTATTTTTTAAGCTATAAAGATTTGGATCCTCTAGCTGAGTTTGACTCCTTTTTATGTTCAGTATTGTTATATATTTAGTAAACCACTTAGTTTATTCCTAAAGTACAGTTAAGTAAATCACTAGTAGTTTATGTAGATGGGGCAGAGACATGAGTTAAAGGGTATTTTTTTCACATTTCCCTAGTATAGTCCAGACCAGCCTGATCAACATTTCAAGAACAAAATAAAAATTAAAATGTAAGTATAGGACAGTGTCCATTTTAGCTCACCAATTACACAGCATCAGAATAAAACTTTTGCAGATGCTTCTTAAAAAAATTTCTGTTGTCTCAAAGTTTGTAACATTTTGAGGGAGCTTATTCCATGGATCATTTCTTCTGCGGCATGACCATTTCATGGTATTTGTACACTTTATAAAACTTCTTAAAATCCTGAGATGTACTTGTATACTACAAGATTTAAGCCCTATGCTTTCAGAGAGTAAAGGGTCCCTACAGGTTTTGTAGACCATATTAAATAACTGCTAAGTCGTCTGTAAGAAAAAAATGTATAAATCTTTTAGTCTTCCTCTGTAAGATACATTCTTTACACTAATAATTTCATAATAATGTTATTAGAAAGTCCTCACTGAAGTTTTTCTTGTTTTAGTGACATAGTTGCTTGCTTTTTATAATAAGAAGCATCTTTATTAAATTATCACTTAATTATCACTTATGACATAGGCAATCATACATTTATATAAATGAAAACAAACCATATTGACAGTCTTAGCTGCAGGCATTTTACATCACACACCATATTGACAATTTTAGTTGCAAACATTATACATCACTTATAATCTACCCAATCATTGTCAATCAAACATTACATAGCTCATTCAAATCCTGACTTCTTTTAAACATTATTCCTCCCCTGTATGTATTGTTTCCATAGTTCCAAAATTTTCCAATGTAATTTGCTCCTACCCTTTTCTAAAGATCCCAATTCTAGTTGTTTTATCTCTGTAACTATATTCACTACTTCTAGTACAGTTGGTTTAGACTTTGATTTCCATTTTGTAGTAATTGCTATTTTGGCAGCCACCATAATTAGACTCAGCAAGGCCTTACTATGTCTAGACAATTCCGATTCTGTATCGTAGCTCAGAAAAATAATTTCCCTAGTTACACCAATCTCTGGGAATCCTTAAAGTCTGCCAACTCATTACACTCCCAGAAAATATGTTCTCAATTACCTCTTAATTTTCCATCACACCGCCAACATTTGCTGTCTACCTGAGGAAAAATACTCTGGAGTCTACTTGGGGTATGAAAATATCTATGTATTTCCAAGCAAAAAGACTAAATCTTCTAGATTTTGTTGCATATCTGAGAGACAAACATTTACTGAAGTGTTTCTAATTCTCTATTACTAAATCAGACCTCCCAACCGTTCCGAATTACTCGGTTTTTACCGAGTTTTGGGGTCCAAATGAAGGGGTGCCACGATTCCCGAGTGGCACCCCTTTAGTTCCAATTATTTTTGCCTTTTTTTAAATTTTCACGCTGTCGGAGTTGACGTCATCACGTGCGCAATGACGTCAGCTCCGTCAGGCTACCAGCCAGTCGGAATTGAGCTCAAGGAGCTCACTTCATCATTTCCGGCTGGCGGCCAGGAAGCTGAAACGGCGGGAATGGGGAACAGCAGAAATGGTGGAATGGAACATGAAGCTGAAAGGCAAAAAGCGTTTGCGAGCCGGCTACTCAGGGCAGCCGGTAGCGTTTGTGAGTCAACGACAGAGAGGGTAAGGAACCACACTCGTTATTCAGGGTTGTGTGTGTGTGTGTACACGCGTGCGTGCGATTATTTGTTGATCTGGTATGTTATTTGATATAGAGGTGTCTTTATGCTCAAAATGTGTGGGCTGTGTGAGCTTTTACAGTAGCATGGTTTACAGACAGAGAAAGTTTTTTTCTTGTTTGTGCTTTTATAAATTACTGCTCGCACGCTCATTCTCTCACATGGAATGTAGTGACAACACCTAAGTATGTGGGGGTGGGGGTTGATAAAGCCTCACACAGAGATGCAGGGGATCTTACCACTGTGCAAAAATGTTTATTTTAATTTTGGTATTAAGCTGATAGCAACAATATTTGGTGTTTGCTGCTTTGTAAGAACTATTGAGTGCAAGGACATATCAGTAATCATCACATATTGTTTAGCTCAAATTACAAACACACACACACACGTCATTTGCTTATGCATTGCTTGACATTATTAGTTCTCATTGAGGACTTAAACCCATGCCCTCCAGAATATTATGGTGGTATCACTGCCACTGGGCAAACAAGACCCGCAAAACATTAAGGATGTTGTTGGTGTTTGGTTGAAAATTTGATTAACTAGCTCTAAACTGCTTTTAGAGGAACAGACTATATGTTTACAATACTTTTCAAAACACTTTATTGATTTTCTGTATCAGTTTGGGATTTGTGGACAACCAGTATACCTGCCTGTTTGGCAGAAGATGACTGTTGCAACTGTGGATTCTGACATATAACTGTTGGGTTCATTTTAATAGTTTGCTAGACTTTTTGTTGTATGGCTGCCATTGTTCTTTTGTCCATATGTCACTTGCAATCTGCCTCATCTTACCACCATTCTTAAAAACTCTGCCTATATTTGTGGTGTGGGTATGCCTCACTCTTACAAAATAGGTCTGTACCCTGTTATCCCTCAGGTCATGACACTGATCCCACCTCACTAATATCTAAATATGCTCCATCAGAGGTTGCACTAACTTGGAGAAAAGGGAATTAATTCATTTCCCTTTCCTGTATGTTGATGCATTGACAGAGGCAGAATACATATACATATCTTTCTCTCTCTGTAATATAATAAATATATATATATATATATATATATATATATATACACACACACACACACACACACACACACACACACATACACATACACGCCACACAGATCTATAATGAGTGTTCGCGGCCTCAACACCTTGGATGCCTCCTACAAAAATGCTTTAAGGTAGCCTTTTTAAGTATTTAGATTGAGGCTGTCAGATATGGGGTCAGTCAATTAGTATTAGTTATTCAAAGGCAACCCTGTTTTCCATACATGTGTCTTTAAGTGTCTTACCCAAGGTGTTAGATTGTGAGTTGTGGATGGATTAACCTTTTGCTTGTGGCTGATTCAGGTATTCAGACTTATAAAACATATTTTGTTTTTGTAACTGTATTGTTCAGTATCTGACCCTTGCACATGACATTGCTTGTGTGCTTTCTCCCATGCCTGACCTTCTTAAATTTTACCTGGGAATGCTTGAGCAGAGGGGAGGTAGAAGCTCTTAATAAGAACTTAGTATGAAGGACTGCAGTAACACTGTGCTAGGTGCATCTGAATCCTCCTCAATCAATTTCATTAGTTATATCACAGTGTTAGCCCAGCTTTGGCTGTGGGATAAATGGCAGCTATGTAGTTTTCATGTAATAATGATTTTGTTATACAGCTTGTCGTACATAACTCCTTTTTCTGTTTATTGCACATCTGTAGTGTAACTGAAGCATGTTTGTGGACAAACCAAAGGTGATCTTGTGTATTTTGGTAACATATGCAGTTAAATACTAATACAAATGATTACATTTCTGTCTACACATCTTCACTGAACAGTGAAACAGCACAGTTATCAATAAAACGGTATTATATCCTCTGTATGAAAATGGAACTTTTCAACAGGTTTTTTTTTGCAGCAGATGTTTGTTTATAATGTTATCAATGAGAATAATACAGAGCTGCATGGGATTTCTTTTTATACCCTGCTCAATACATGTCAGGAGCTATAATATGATATGATGATAGTTCATTTCCAGTACAGCTAGTGAGCCATTAAGAAGATATAAGGTAATTCCACTTCCTGAAAGATTTATCAATAAAGTTGTCTCGGTTCACTGGTCAGAAATGTGAGAAAGAAGAGTCCTAAAACTGCTAAGCAATGCCATTGGTTAGCCACTGTATTTATAAACCATGCACTAGATGTGCATTAATGTTCAGCAAACATTTCAGCATACAACTTTAAAGAAAATGATTAAATTAGCAGATCATTTCTGCTATACATGGTTGCGTTAGTTGTATAACTCCAGGAATAGAAGTATTTCTATATTCTATTATTTTCCCTCTGTAAATATAATACTAGATAAGCAAAATTATGTCCAGGTTAAAAAAAATATGTTGCTATCTGCAGTTACTTTTATGAGTATGACACACTATTTTCTATTTACTCTTTCTAGACCTTTGTTTTAACTGTTAATTGAAGTAGTCCTTCATGTACTGTTTTTGTTTCATCATTTAAGTGTGGCTTAATAACTGCATTCAAGTCTGAACATGAAGGCTGTAGGTTCTAGTCCCCATTGAAGACTGAGGTCACTGGTAAAAGACATTGGATATCAGAGTACAAGAAATCTGACAGGATGAGGTACTTCTCTATGATTAAATATGCTGTCATTCAGTATTGGCCTTTGTATGTGATATTGCAATTGTAGCAAATGATTTGCTATAGTTTGAGTTTAAAAGTGTTTTTTTTTTTTTTTTGCTCCTCATTTTCGATTTGAGGGGACCACCAGATAAACTAGATATGCTTCTGTGTCTGGAGTGGACCTACCCTGAGAACAGGAGGTATACCCCTCAACATTTGACAAATACTACCTTTTATAAAACTTTTATCAATTGTAGCACACTCATCCTTTGATATATTCCATGCAGTGCCGTTAAGTTGGATCAAACTCCTATATCGCCCCAATAAGGAACTGACACTAGCCAAAAGGTTTACAAAGCTAGCAGAAAACAGAAGTAGATTACCAGGCCTTTCTCCTGCATCATGCACACACCTAAGGAAAAATTTGGACTTATAAGCCCAGCTACCAATCATTATATTTAGTTGTCATTTGTCCTTGGGATCACATACATGCTGTGCTAATGGTACATACTCATAGCATGTAGAATTATAATGACACATTTCTCACTGGACTTTGAAACAAGTCTGTTTGTGAAGATATTTTAAACTAACTCAATTTTTCTTAATATAATTGTATACTATTTCCACATTTGTGCAACTCTGTCATAGGCATACATTAGTGTTTATGGTAAATGGGGCGAAATAGCTAGGTAACGGGACATTGGAATGGCTGCAGGGGGACTCTGGTGCCATGTTTTGGTTGTCTGTTCTTCAGTTTGTGTTCGAAAGTTGGTATCCCACAATTCCATTGGAGTGGGTGGGGTTACATAATTATGTATGCAAATTAGATGTTAATCAGCGTACAGATTTGTACCTGTTTTTCATGGGCCTTGTCCAGATTTTTGATGTTTCCAGGTTGAGAGGTATGCTAAAGTTTGTTTTGTGGTATCAAACTAGGCAACTATATTCAAAATTAGTTTTGTGAATGTTAAAAAGTGTAATTAATGCATGCTCATTAAAGCGTCTATATATGTATCTCAGCATCCTGAAACCCCAGTTTCTTAATTCTTGGAAATGGTAGGCAACATTTATCTTTTCATTGGTTAGTATTCCAAGATCATTAACTGTTTCAAGATTTGTCCTTCAAGACTACATTTCCTTTGATAGGATTTGGATAAGCAATGCAGATTATAAAACAACCCATACATCCATATGGCCATCCAGACAACCCACTATCCAACTGCAACACCAACATCCATTTCAGAGTTGCAACAATCAAAGGGTCAGTAGCCTATCTTGACAAGCAATAGGACACACACACACACACACACACACACACACACACACACACACACACACACACACACACACACACACACAGCTAGAGTCATTTAAAACACTACTGATTCACTTGCCTGCATGTCTTGTAGATGTGGAAGAAAACTAAACCCTCTGTCAAAAATCCAGGTGAATACAGGGAAGACATGCACCTCTAGAGAGGAGGCACCCCTAGCCAGGTAATGCAGTAGAAAACAAAACACTGCACTCTATCCCTGTGTTGATGTATTAAGCTGTGCTAATATTAGTTCAAGTTTCTGGTTTAATTCATTCATTCATTGTCCTTCTTAAGATGAAGTATACTTTTCATGAAATACAGAAGATCTGAAATCAAACCCCATGCAATCATCTAATAACTGGTAGTAAAAGCAATAAACAAAGCTGGGGTTTATACCAACCTGAAGAAACTATCTTAAGGCTATCAGGCTTCCATGTGAGGGTGATTCGCACATAGCAGAGCAGAACAGAAAACTCCAAAGGATGGGTCTCACGAATGCAAAATCATACTTGCTAAATTCTTTAGCCTCACTCTTGAGAATCTGTAGTCACCAGCTGACTGGCTGAGCATACTGGACATTTATGGATGCTAGGTCATATGTAGGTCAGAGTTGTTCACATGTTCATAGGTTACATTGTAAAATTTATATCTAGTTGCATTCAAAAAGCTTGCTTACTATAACCTCATACATATTTTGTATTTGCTATGTGTATGTATTTACACACACACACACACACACACACACACACACACACACACACACACACTCACACACACAATAGTAACTATTCCATAGTAAAGTCTGTCAAAATGAAAGCTATTTCTGCTCATATCATACTTTCTCACATCCCCACTCTAACCAGACACATCAGAAAAAAAAATCAGAGGACAATAAAAAGGAAGAAGAACTCTTAGCACTGTAGATATAAAACTTCCCAGTGGAGAGTCTACAGAGATCCATAGCTGCAATCACCTAACACTAGTTTCCTGCATTAATGCTCATCAGCAAACACCATCACCACTTGATAGTTAAGTCTTTCAGAAGGATGATCAGAAGGAAGATGAACCCTGCCTCAGCCTTCACAGTCAGAAAAAATTCATCCAGTGATAAGGTAACTGCCCAATAATGGATTCAGAAGCAAAACACTCAATGCAGCTTTCAAAGGAAAATTAAGAAAGAAATTATACAACGTTACAGATATAATCACATAACTAATATATGCAATATGCAAGAAATTTGCCAGTAACATTCACAATAGCATGCTTAACAATTATATTGCAGGAGACTAAATTCTACCCCCAACCAAACCGCTGACTAATCTCAACGGTCAACCACACAGAATGTCTAAAAAGTGGTCTATTAAACTTTTTAAGCATCAGCAACAAATGGAATCAGGTTAAGTATTTCTTTTCACTAGAAAATCATGATATCTTTGCCATCTCTGAAGCATGGTTAAAAGATAAAGAATAATATTAATCTATAAGTTATATAAAGGATATATATATATATATATATACCCTTATAGCAGACAGCAAGACTGGCAAAGGAAATGGAGGGAGTGTGCTATGACTTATTAAAAACAAAGTCAACATTACTATTCAGGAAACAGGCAGCAGCAACAGAAATTATACTCCTCCCTACCGAGTGAAAGCCTAAGTTGCTTTAGGAAATAAGCCCATACCTCTCAACTTCTTAGAGCAAGAAATATGAACAAAGCCATCAATAATGAGGGGACAATGGCCCAAAAATAGGAATGCTGCTCTTACAAACAGAACATTTATAAAATAACAGGTTTTGCATTAGCATGAATTTTCTGAAGGGGATGAAGGCTAAAATTCAAATGTCTGTCACTATTTATTGACTTTAACCCTCAATGATTTTCCAGTGATTTGCCAGAAAAACAAAACACAATTTAATGAGAAACAGACCAAAAATTTGAGGCAAGAATCTGGACATTCTGCAAAATTCTGTACAGGTGAGAAGTATGAATAAGACTAACTTATATATTAGAGCTTTGTTCTCCCTCCAGCAAACCTAAACTTGACAGAACAAACAAAGTTATGTATCCATCTCATTTCTGAAAAATGTCATCATTCTAAGCAACTTCAGTATTAATCCTATATGACCAACTGCCTTTCACCTAAAGAGGTCGCTCCTCCTTGTGGGTTTTGAACAAATGGGCAAATATGCCACCCAACCCAGTCAAGGGCAATGACTCAGTAACATACTCAATAATAATAAATATAGTCCATCATTGCACAAACATTATGGTACTTCCTAACTATCATGACTGACGAATCTCCTATCACCTCATATTGGTCCTTTAAAATAATAACATCTTCATCTTTGTATATCAGTATGTGATCTAATACTGAAATTTAAAAAAATAAAAAAATTTTGAAAGATTAAAATCAGTAGACTGGACACCATCATATCTGAATTATCACTGACTGTCTTCATGAATCAACTTACCTCAGTCCAAGATCTGTTCCCTATTACATGTAGAAGACAGAAAGACAAAACATGTCCATGTTTAACTTCAGAAATCAAGTCTCAACTCAAGGGACGTAGTGTGAAAAAGTGGAAAAAGCAACATAATAAAAAATATCTTCACTAAACTTTGACCTTATGAAAAGAACAGCATACTTAGTAACACTTGCAAAAGCTACTTATCTCAGAAATAATAAAGCACCTGCAGTCTGCAGCCTAAACATTATTTGGAAGACAGTCTCAGAAATGACTGAGCAAGTTGCAGTTAAAAAACGTAGTCGTTAATCTCTTCTAGCCCTTCTTTTGTTAGTTTGTTAGAGTCAAGAATAATTGACGACAGCACCTACAACCTGCCAATTACTTTATACTTCCTTTCAGAGAGCTGGTAAAAATTATAACACTCACCACATCTTGTAAGGCGACTTTTTCCCCAAATGGTCAGTTTAAAAAATTCTTACTAAAAAGCATCATAAAACTGTTAGAACCACAGACAAAAAATAAAGAGCTAAATTCAACCCAGCCTTCCTGAACTTGGAAGCAGCTCATACGCTAAACTGTTAACATACTTGTTTAACCTCTTGGTAACCACTGGTATCACATCCTCACAATTTAAACCTGCACACATTCCATTAACTAAGGTGATCTCATTTCATTCATCACTAACTGGTTAAAGATCAAAAACAAGCATAAGAACTATAACCAAAATCTCTGAAAAACTCGTCCATTTTCAAAAACTAGATCATGTAAACAAAATGGTGTCTTACAGATGCTCAACAGGGTGCCAAGTTATGGTTTAGTACTATGACAGTAATGTACATGGTCACAGACCAAATGTATAATAATACAATAATGACCTGCTAACTGCTGCAATGTTTATTGATATGACATGAGTTTCTGAAAATGCAACAATCTCTTTTACTACAAAAAATTCAGAAATCAAACTATAGAGATTATGTCATCACTTGGTGAAAGAACTACCTCAGTAAGAGAACTCACTAAGTGTGTACGCTCACCACATGTTTTGATGATGGTCTTTTTTACCTTATGGGGGCCCCATAAATAAAAATTTTTTCAGTCATGTTCTCCTCTTCTTAAACAATCAAAACTGCGATCTGTTATCTCATAATATCACTATGTACGCAGATGGTCTCCTCCAAAATTCAACCACACCTGTGGAGAAATGGTTATTATACAATGACCCCCCCCATCAATATTCCAAAATTGTAAATCAGACTTATACTAATGGAAAAAAGTCCGGTCGTCCGGACTTTTTCCATTAGTATAAGTCTGTTTTTTTTTTTTTAGACAGCAACAGAGAATGGAAGAGCTCCGTTGCTGTAATTTCGC